>NC_053449.1:30783840-30819277 GCF_007990345.1 Gossypium hirsutum
TCTAATTATTTTAATATGGAAATTCGGTCAAAGGTCATTTATCTGGACTCTTGGACTGAATATTGACATAAAATTTAAACTAAGTAAATAAATAAATTAATAAAAATAAAAATAAAAATAAAACTTTACAACTTGGGCCACTTTGACAATTTGGCCTGATTTTCAACTAAGTATGGATGGATTTCTTGATTGGGCTGGGAATTTGCTTATTGGACCTCGCCTTCAAGAATTTGGGCTTTTGTGACTCGTATCATTCCTCCCTTCCTCAAAAAGATTCGTCCTCGAATCTAAAAAATCAAATGAACTTGACTTTCCTCTATCGAACGGGACTAATGGCAATTGAGTCCACTGAAAAGAATAGCCATGAGATAGTAAATAGCAACGGAAACAAGCTTGTAGTCCAATCATAAGCATAACAGAACAGGTATAACGCATGTGAATGGACAGATTCAGATTACCATGCAAACAATCTAATTTACTCACCACTGCCTCGTCAAATATTTGAAACAAAGATGGACATGTTTTAAGGCATTCAGTCGTCTCACATTGTTCCCACAAACCATGAATAAATTGCGAGTAATAAATCAAATGGTAAACATAATCGTCACAAGTAGGTATTTGAAAAGATTCACATGGTTCACAGAGTTGCATAATCATACCATGCATTAATCGACGGTCTATAGATTCACTCACACATGCATTATCAAAAACAAGAATCTTTTTATCAACCATCAAAACAGATAGATCATCAATAAATAAAATAGGACAGTCAAGCACGTTTCGATCTAAGTGTTCATCAACACGATCTTTATCACTATCCGAGGAGTACAAAAGTGTTTCAAAGGTTTCAAGCATCTTACCTCGATAAGCAGAAGAATAAGGGTCAATTTTACCTTTTTCATTTAAAACAAACCTTCGCTCATCGGGGGCATAGTGTAGTCGAATCTCCGTTGTTGAGTTAACCTTTGTCAAATGGAACTCAAACTTCATGTACAACCACATAAACTGTTTAAGGCACGAATATAAACTGAAAACAAATTTGGAAAATTTCGTTACCTTATTCTCCAAAATAGATTTGGACAAATTCGAGGATTTTACACAAGGTAAATTAAGAGAATAACAAATCACGCTTCTTTTCGTAATGACTTTATCAACCACAATCGAAGAGTAACAATTAATCAGGATCAAAATGAGGGGATCTTTTAAGAACTAAGTCACCAAAAGTTTTATCAATAATTTTCAAATCTGCACTGGACTCGGTTTCTAAAATTTCCTTACCTCGCTTACCTTCGGGATCATGTAGTGTGATTTCATCTTTGCCTAAGTTGATCGTATGAAAGCGTCTTTCATTTGAGAGGTATTGAAGTTGAAAGTTATCTTTCGATCTTTCGGGAACCTGAAAAGTAGCAACACAAGAAAAATTCATATCTTGGTTAGTGGAAACATTCCTCACTACCCTTTCCACGTCTTTTTCTTTTGTTTCTTTTTCTAATTCATTTTCTCTTCTTTCTTCAATTTCTTTTTCACTCTCAATCTCTTTTTGCTCTTTTTCATTCTCTTTTTCTTTTTCCTCACTTGTTTTAACAGAATTTTTCAGTTTGATTTGGTCCTCATGGACTTGTTCTGGAGTGAGCGGCACTAAGGTGAGTTTCTTACCTTGATGCTTGAAAGAATACCTATTGGTACGACCATCGTGAGTGACTTTTCGATCCAGTTGCCATGGTTCTCCTAGCAACAAATGGCAGGCTTGAATAGGCATTACGTCGCACACAACTTCGTCTTGATACTTACCGATAGAAAAGGCGATGCGCACTTGTTGAGTGACCCTAAATTGGCCTTTGTTGCTAAGCCCTTGTAGTTGATAAGGTTGTGGATGCTTGGTAGTGGTTAAGCAAAGCTTTTCCACCATCGTCGTGCTGGCTATGTTCGAGCAACTTTCACCATCAATAATAACTCTACAAAGCTTACCTTGTACATGGCAGCGAGTATGAAAGAGATGTTCTCGTTGCTGCTCGCTCTTTGGTTTTGCCAAAGATGATTGTCCACGATCATGAAAATCATCATCATTCTAGTGACACGTCGAGGGCCGCGCCTCTGGGGTTGGTTATCCCTATCTTCTTTGATTGGATTTCGATATTGAGGTTCTTGATTCAATTGCACCTCATTGATGGTAGCAGTCAAAGCTCGAAGAGCAGCAGCCTGTTCATCCAACTGTTGTTGGAATTTTTTAAATATGTCACTATTATTATCACCTGTAGACATTTTTTTTAAAACCTGCAAAACACTCAACACTCAAAAATAAAAGTTATCAAACCTCACCGTTAATCACTCAAAAAGAAAAAATCAAATTCTCAATGAGGTCAAATTCAATCTTGTGAGTTCTTTATCAGAGTTTATATCAACCAATTAGAGAGTGTGAACCAAACTACCAAAGAATCCTAATTTGCACTAGGATGCCAAAAACTGACGAGACACCAATTGATTCGTGTTGCACCGAGGAAGAAGTTGTGCACACGTTTAAATCCTACTAACACAAGAACCAAGAAGGTGTTAGATAATGTAAAGGAAGAATAAAGGTAAACAAATGAAAACCTATAGCTAAGAATCAATAAAAATTGCTGAAAACTGAAAACCCGAAAAACTGCGGAGTAACTTGACAACTTCGTTCGAGGTGTTCCCGATCTCCAAAAATCACGAAATTAAATATGGAATGTCCTTATATATTGAATTTTTTA
This sequence comes from Gossypium hirsutum, assembly GCF_007990345.1. Classification (NCBI taxonomy): domain Eukaryota; kingdom Viridiplantae; phylum Streptophyta; class Magnoliopsida; order Malvales; family Malvaceae; genus Gossypium; species Gossypium hirsutum. The sequence continues at coordinate 30,786,576 of NC_053449.1, forward strand.
TCTGAAAATTTTGGGCACCAAATTCAACCCGCTGAATCTTTTTTTAAATTTTTATTGAATTTCGTATTTTTTGATTTTTTTGACTTTTTTGACTGATTTTTTTGCGGGAATAATTTTTTTATATTCAATAAAAGTGCCAAAAACATGTATGTAAAATTTCAGATCAATCAGACAACGTTTACCCACTCAAATGAATTTTTTTTGAACAATTTTTCTGGGTAAAACTGTTGTTTATGCTTTAAAAAATAGAGATCGGTTTAGAAATCAACCAAGAACGCCCAAAACACCCAAAATCTGATACCAAATGATATGGAATGCGCGCGGACCAAGATTGAGTTGCCAAGTCACGAGAAACTCCTACGAAAGGTCCTAGACAAATAGATCTGAAAACAGAAACAAAGATTAAGATTAAACCAAATCAGATTTGAATTTAAAATCCCCAAATTCAATTAAAAGAGCAGCAAGAAGAAAAGAAATAGAATCGATGAATCAAACGAAATTGAGAAGAAAGAAAAGATGCGAATCTGCCAAGGAATTGATTTGGCCAAGAATGCCCAATTTCCAGCAATCAATTGATTCCCAAATTGAAAGAGATCCAATCGGCCAAACCCTAGGAATTGGGGGTTTTTTTAGAACGACTCTTTGCTGCCAATGAATGATGATTTAATTCGATTCTTTGAGTTGAATATGGCTGGAAAGACACAAGAAGAACAGCAAACAAATGAGATAAAGAATCGACATAAATAGGAATAAAGAAACAAATCGAAACAGTAAGAAATAAAGAAAAGTCCTAAGAACCCTTGAATTCCCGAAAGAATTCACAAATTCCTTCAAACGGCTCTAATCTCCCCTCCAAAGAATATCAATGGCAAGAAGAAGGTTGAAGATGGCTCCCACAATCAAAAAGATTGTTAAAACAACTTCTAAAGAAAACTCAAGAGAAAATCCTTGAAGAACTCAAAGAGAATTTTCACTCAAATCAAATCTGAAATTTTCAATGTAATTGTAATGTAATGATAAGTGTTTAACAAGGTGGACAGCCATGCCTTTAAATAGGCCTTATAACTAGTCCTAATCTAATTAGAAAACTAAAATAAAAAAAACTCCTAATTATTTTAATATGGAAATTCGGTCAAAAGTCATTTTATCTGGGACTCTTGGACTGAATATTGACATAAAAATTTAAACTAAGTAAATAAATAAATAAATAAATAAAAATAAAAATAAAACTTTACAACTTAGGCCACTTTGACAATTTGGCCTGATTTTCAACTAAGTATGGATGGATTTCTTGATTGGGCTGGGAATTTGCTTATTGGGCCTCGCCTTCAAGAATTTGGGCTTTTGTGACTCGTATCACTCGATTTAAGGATAAAAATAAGAAAAATGGAAGTTGATAAATGAAGGCTCGGTCTTGTAAAAAGATATTATAGTTGGGTAAAATCTAGGATAGTCGGTGGAATGGATAAATGAGCTTAAACACCAGAAATGATTCAACACTAAAAAGTGTCACCCCGATTTCTATTCGGTTCAAGGTGGGATTACAGAATTGTAGAAGGGTTGAACGCCACACCAAAGCAAGGTGATAAGTTCAAAAGAGAACGATAGACGCCACTAGCACGCTAGATAAGTCAGATCGAAACTCGTACGAATTTAGAGAGGAGAAAACTCACTCTTTGAACAAAGTTCATTCAAATGATCAAAAGTCAAAAGTCCTTTACAAATGAAATCAACAAACTATTTATACTAGTTTCTTATGCTAACCGAATAGTCCATTCATGAACTTAATGATTAAGTAATGAACCTAAATTAAGACATGAACCTTCTAGAAAAATGACCAATGGTGTCCTTGTCCATGTTCGGCCGAATGGGAGATGAATGGGCAGCTTCATGTATGAGCAAACTTTGGAAGCCAATGGAATTGTCTAGGTTCGGCCATGGGATGCATGAAACTCCCAAAGGGTGTCTCTTGGCTGAATAGGTGCTTAGGAAACTCCAAGGGTCCTCCCACATGCATCGATTGTACATGGAACTTGGAAGGGGCCTTGAACCTAGCCATACATGCACTTGCATTGATTACCCCCCATTCATGCATGTGTGCCGTCCAAACATTGAACCGGTCCATGCATGTATCCTCCCGTTCAATTAACTTTCCCATGGACCTTGCATTAAATGCCATGAATGTATCTTCCAAATTCGGCTAACCTACAAAAGTAAATAACATAATTAAATAACACACAACTATTCATATAATTATAATTTAAAATAATAACTAAATAACTTAATATCACTAACTAAATTTGAACACAATAATTATAAGTCAACTTATAATAAATTCAGCTAGCTCAAAAATAGTCAAAACACTTAATGAGTTGAAATTGAGCTAGGGGTTTCGGCATGAGCTGTAGCAAACTTAATTATAAACTAAATTAAGACTTAGTTTATTGAAAGAAAGAAAGAAGGAGCTGAACGTAAGCTCGGTTGAGCTCAAACGAGCTGAAACAAGCTCAAATGAGCTGAGTTGAGCTGGACGGTGCTCGAGGAGCTAGAAATGAGCTAGGATCAGCTTGCCAACAATGCACGGGTCCTTTGGATAGTTGCTTCAAGCTGATTTTGTGAGCTTTGGCCCTTGTTTTGAACCAAGGTTTTGCATTAGAAGCTAAAATAGCTTCTAGGAAATGTTTAGCATAAGCTTGAGTTATAGGTCCTTTAGGCAGCTCGTTTAGATCTTGGTTTGCACTCGAGGATGCCCCGGCCGTGCTCAAATCACATGAGGACCAAATCAAATTGAAAAATTTTGTTGTTAAAACAAGTGAGGAAAAAGAAAAAGAGAATGCAAAAGAGCAAAAAGAGATTGAGAGTGAAAAGGAATGTGAAATAGAAAAAAAAATTTGAAAAAGAAGTTGAAGAAAGAAGAGAAAATGAGTTAGAAAAAGAAACAAAAGAAAAAGACGAGGGAAGGGTAGTGAGGAATGTTTTCACTAACCAAGATATGAATTTTTCTTGTGTTGCTACTTTTCAGGTTTCCGAAGGACCGAAAGATAACTTTCAACTTCAATACCTCTCAAATGAAAGATGCTTTCATACGATCAACATAGGCAAAGATAAAATCACACTACATGAGCCCGAAGAGCTTCCACTACACTATGCCCCCGATGAGCGAAGGTTTGTATTAAATGGAAAAAGGTCAATCAACCCTTATTATTCTGCTTATAAAGTGGACTCAATTGCCATTAGTCCCGTTCGATCGAGGAAAGTCGAGTCCATTTGATTTTTTAGATTCGAGGACGAATCTTTTTGAGGAAGGGGGGGAATGATATGAGTCATAAAGGCCTAACCCAAGTTCAAGAAAGTGATGGGCTCAAATTGCCACAAGGCCTAATAACGAGATCAAAGGCCAGACAAATGCGGTCCAAACTAAATGGGACCATTCAAGAGTTTGTTAGCAAGGCCTTAGATGCATACACGAGAGAACAAAAAAATCAAGATTCACTTTCTTATTTTCAAGAAAATCAAGAAACCGAATCTTGGCCCAATTATGCTGTTCGAAGAGATTTCAAGAATCAAGAAAATCAAGATTTCAAATCTTGGAAATCTTGGTCTAAGAAACCAAATCTTGCAGCCAACACGCATTGGATCTCTGTTTCGAGCATCAACGACCCAATTTCGGAAGGAGATGGATCACGAGCCCAAATTCTTGAAGGCGAGGCCCAATAACCAAATTCCAGCCCAATCAAGAAATTCCTTCATACTTAGTTGAAAATCATGCCAAAATGTCAAAGGGCCCAATTTATAAACATTTTAATTGTTTAATTTAATTTTTAAGCTGTAGGAACATCCATGTAAAATTCGGCCCAAAAATAGCCCATATATATGCTTGGCCGAATTTTCCTTTATTTTATTCTATTAATTAGGTTTAATTTTATTAGTTACTTGTTAGATTAGGATTACTTGAGGCCTATTTAAAGGCATGGCCAGCCACCCCTTGTACATAACACTTAGATTTATTCTTAAATTTCAGATTTGTTGAAAGCAGAATTTTCTTTGAGTTTTTCTCCAAGATTTCTCTCTTGAGTTTTCTTAGAAGTTGTTTTAACAATCTTTTGATTGTGGGGGCCACCTTCTTCTTGCCATTGATATTCTTTAGAGGGGAGATTAGAGCCATTTGAAGGAATTTGTGAATTTTTTCGGGAATTCAAGGGTTCTTAGGACTTTTCTTTATTTCTTGCTGTTTCGATTTGTTTCTTCATCCCTACTTGTGCCGATTCATTATCTAATCTTTTTGCTGTTCTTGCTTGTGATTCAGCTTTGTTTAACTCCAAGATCCTTCTATTTAATCGATCAACTTTTGGGCAGTAAAGTTTTCGAATCAAAATCCCTAAATCCTAGGGTTCTTGTCGATTAATACATTCTGATTTTGGGGAAATCAAGTTGCTGGAATTTGGGGTTTTTCTTGTCGGTTTGTTCTTGGGCAGATTCGGCTTGTGGGATTTCACTATTGGAGTTCGATTTCATCTCCTTGAACTCCGAAGACATTTATTCATTCGTTCTTTGTTCCTTGCTGGTCATTTAATTGAATTTGGGGATTTAATTTCAGATCTAATTAGTTTAATCTTATTTTTTGTTTTTAATTTTTAGATCTGTTCATTTAGAGCTTTCGTAGGAGTTTTTCGTGACTTGGCAACTCGATCTTGGTTCACGCGCAACCCCGTATCACAAAGCAGTTGAGGAGACTTTCGCTGAGCTACCTCGTTCTGTGGTAACTGAATTGGGTAAGAGCACTTCTGACCATCTAGATGATTGTTTAAGAGAAGACGTGATATTCAGGGTTTATATGGGAGTGCATGACACAAGTTATGACCAAGTCAATCTGGGCAGTAAGATAGTGTTGTAGTTAGTACAGGTGGTTCTGGATGGCTGCTTTGTGCACATTGTGTGATTAGGCATTTGGGTGAGTGTCGTAAGTTGACAGGTGGTTGTTTTAAGCATGGTTCAAAGGAACATTTTCTGAGGGATTGCCCAAATAGAGTAGAGGTTTCACATACTTAGACCTCTACATCACTATCTGCGCCTACTAGAGGTCGTGGTCATGGTAGAAGTAATGAGAGATCGGATGGGCAGTGAATTGTTGCTCATACTGTTGCAACACAGGTTGAGTCTGGTGGTCCAGGTCGAGTATATGCAATTAAGGAACCGAATGATCAAGATTTGAATGTTGAGATTGAGGGTATTTTTGCCTTGTAATCACTTCTTTTATTCTCATTGATAGATTTAGGTTCTATGCCTTCATAAATTTTAAGTGAATTAGCTAATAAGTAGAGAATTCAGATTGAGACTTGTGAATTAGGAGAAAAGTTTACGAGTTCTTTAGACGAAAGTGTCGTAGTGAATAGAGGAAGTCGTTAGCTAAGTTACCATAGAATAGTTCGTGGCAGTGAATAGGATCATTAAGAAAATCAGTAAAAAGTTAGAGATAATAGGAATTAGAGTGTGCAGCGAAAGTGTGAGAGTTAGTTTAAAAGTAGAAATAACATATTTTGTAATTAAGGAAGTGACGTGTTAGCAAGGAATTTCAAGGACGAAATTCTTTTTAGAGGGAGAGATTTGTAACACCCCAAAATATGTCTCAAGAGTTTTAAGGGTAAATTAGGAATTTTAACCTTAGAGCGTTCAAAATTTTGTGACATGGTTTATCTATAATGTTTTTTACTATGGTTTTTAGAAAATTAAATCAATTTCTGAAAATGAGTTTTAAATAACCTTAATTTTGAAAATAAGACTGATTTGTAAAAGAGCCAAAATTGTGAGTTTTTAAGAGGCAATTAAACCAAAATTTAAAAATACCCTAATATCATCCCCACCTATAAATTTCACGTTAGTCTCTTGATGTGATCTCAATCGCATCATGTTGTGGCACCACTCGTTGCTATCAGTTTAGCTTACTTTAGCTCGTTTGAGCTTGGCTTAAGTTTATTTCAACTCATTTATTTTAATGTCTGAATAAATTAAGTAATTTATTAATTTAGCTTAAATTACTACAGCTCATAATTATGTTTTGACTTATTACATGTTTTAAATGTGTCTTGGCCGAATTTAATATGTCTTGTTAAGACTTTATTAAATTTGTCTAATTTAATTTATGTTTAATTAGTGTGTCTAAATTATATTAATGTTTGTTCAGCTGAATTTTATGTGATTTAATTTTGGTTCATGTGTTTTTGTAGGTGAGTTGAATTTGGAGAGTAATTAAACAAGGTTCATGCATGATAGGTTCAATGTATGGGACGGTGCATGTAAGGCCTCTTTCAATGAATGGTGGCTGATCCATTTGGCTCCCCAAGGCACCTATTTGGCCAAAAGGTGTCCAGCAACTTAAAGCACAAGCTTGGCCGATTGTATTCCCAAGGCAGCATCTAAGCCATTCACACCTCAATTTGACCAATCAGCTCCTATACATGTATGGGTGGATTCATGAACGTCCAAAGGGAGGGAATATTACCTTAATTCATCACATTGAATGTATAATGTGCATGTACAAAGGGGAGAACGAATTTACAAGGTACATGCTTCCATTCATGAACCAGCCCATCATTAAAGCTTTAATTAAGAGAGATGCATTACCCATGCACCTAGCATTCGTCCAAGAGGGGTTGGATATGAATTGAAGATGCACATTCATGGAACAAGGAAGCTTTCTTATTGGTTAAGCATGCATGAACGGGTTTTGGGAAGAAACATGATTATTCAACCATGCATGAACTTACACTATCCATGAACAGAGATTTAATGCTTGAAGTGTGAACATTTTTAATTGTTGTGTGAACACATTAGTAGCTGAATTTTAATAGGCATTAGAGAGCCTATAAATAGTTTATTTTGTTTATTGTAAAAGGTTACAGAATTTGATTATTGAAAACTTGATTGTGAGGTTTCCTCCTATCCTATTTCGTACGAGTCTCGTTCTGACTTATCTAGCTCGCTAGTGGCGTCAACCCGACTTCTTGAACTTATCACCATCCTGGTGTGGCGTTCATCCACCTTTTTATACCTTTGGTTCCTACCTCTCTATAGGTAACGGGTCAAGGTCCATCTTCGACAATCCATTTAATCCACCTTGAGCAATATAAGTCCTGATACGACCATGCCCCGGGCACACTTTTGGATCAGCTCCCTAAGCATTGTTTGCAAATCCATGCGAGCTGAATTAGTTCAATTTCATTTCGTTAAGCTCTGTTTAGCTCGTTTCCAGCTCACTCGAGCTCAAGTCAACTCACTCAAGCTCAATTCAGCTCAATCTTAACCCAATGAGCTTATTTTTAGCTTTCTTTAGCTTGCATTTATTTTGCTGAAATAAACCATTTAATTTGTCATTAGTTAAATTAATTGTTTATCTTAAGTTAGTTAATTTGTTAAAATCTGGCCAAATAATTAATTAAGTTTTTTAATTATATCTAAATTAAATACTTAATTAATTATGATGTTTTAAATATGTCTAAAAGTGTTAATATGTATGGCCAAATTTAATGTGCAAATTATTGAGTTCATATGCTGCTAATTTAATGTGTTTGAAATGCATTTAACTTGCTGATTTAATTTGCTGCAGGTTCATGAACGGATTGGTGCAATGTATGGGAGTGTGCATGTACAATTGAGGTTCAATGGATGGCATTTAAAGGAGCACATGCATTTGGGACGTTCATGCAAGAGGGAGTTGCTGAAAGTTCATGTATTTGAAGATTCATGGATCATATTTATGGGGGAAAATACATGGGACGTTTCATGCATGATTCATGCATTTTCAAGATGACCATTCAAGTATTTTAGGCACATTAATGCCTTATTCAGCCAAGGGAGATGTAGGATCATTAAAGAGCTGCACATTCATGGAATTATGGAGATTCTTCAAGGCTAAGGATGCATGAATGCATCAAGTGAAGCATCATGATGGTTCAGCCAATTCATGTACTATCTTCAAGCATGAACTGGATTTTAATGCTATTTGTGTGAACATGTTAAATACCTGTGTGAACAGAATTTAAGTTAGTGTGAACAACCTAGATGCCGAATATCAATAGGCATTTTAGGCTTATAAATAGCTTACTTGTTTATTGTAAAAGGTTACAGAATTTGATTATTGAAAACTTGATTGTGAGGTTTCCTCCTATCCTATTTCGTACGAGTCTCGTTCTGACTTATCTAGCTCGCTAGTGGCGTCAACCCGACTTCTTGAACTTATCACCATCCTGGTGTGGCGTTCATCCACCTTTTTATACCTTTGGTTCCTACCTCTCTATAGGTAACGGGTCAAGGTCCATCTTCGACAATCATTTAATCCTCCTTGAGCAATATAAGTCCCGGGGCAATACTTCATATAGTATTGAATCGTTCTTCGCTTGAGTTCTATTTTTCCATTCCATTTTAACTATTAAATTATAAACAACATTTCTTTTATTTCACCGAGCCTATCAAACATCTACCCAAACCATCTTTTGAACCCATTTTCTCAACTTCCGCTATAAAAAATCATCTAACTCCATCTATCTACAAAATCGAACAAACTTCTCGTCGACGATCGGGAAATCAAGTGAATCGACTCAATCAACCGAGCCGGATCACATCATTTGGTATCAGAGCTTGCAAAACGAGGAGCACCAACGTTCGTAGCTATCTCGAAAGATAGGTTTGTAAAAAAAAAGTTTCAAAAAAAAATCAAAAAAATCTCGAGTTGTAATTTTATTTTATTTTCTCTTTTCTTTATTGTATTTACCTTACTATTGTATTGGAGTATCAAAAAAAATCGAAATTCAAAAAAAAGAAGTGAGCAAAAAAAGAAAAAAAAAGTAAAAAAAGAACAAAAAAAAGTGAAAAGTCTTGTGAGTTTTATTTTCATCTCTTATTACTCCGATCATCAAGTTTCCCTTCCTACCATTATTTACCCATCCCAACGCCACACTTTAAACCAATTTTTTTCTTTATTTAGCCTACCCTACACCCGACGTTATCCCTTGTAACCCATTTTGAAACCGACCCTCAAGCAGCAAATTAAGTCTATCGAGACGAATTACAAATTTGTGAGACGAGGTTGAGTGGTAAAAGGCAAGAGAGCGTGAGTACATTAGAGTGAGCAAAAGCCTAAAAGAGAGTTCAAACTCGAGAGTGAGTGAATTTTTCTTTTTGAGCGAATTTGTGAGGTTTGTGGTAAGGTATTTATTTTCTTTATTTTTTTAACATTTTCTTTTCCATTACTTAATCATGTCTCGAGAAACATTTTCCGAATCAGAATTCCAATATTTGATGCAAGAGATGCGTAGAATGGTGAAATCAAAATTTGATAAGTTGCATGATCGATTGGATCGAGTGGAGGAAAGAGCCCGATGGAAGCCAAACTCACCGGGTCAAGAGACAAAGACAAGATCATCACGAAAGCACACATCCAATGATTATTCGAGAAGAGATTCATACCATGATTCCTATTCAATGAGGAACTCAAGACGAAGCAAAGCAAGTTTTGAGTTTGAAGCTTTTCAAGGTGACGAACGAGAAATCACAAGTAGTCATTCGTATGCACCAAGGTATTCATCTGCCAAGAATCAATCTCGAAGAGGTGATCATTTTTTGTATGAAAGTCGATCCAATTATACCCAACAAGAGTCATTTAGTGCTGATTCATTTGTAACATCTCCATCCTATAATGAAGGAGCGAGGCAAAAGAAAAAGAAATAAGAAGAAAAGAAAGACAAGAAATGTTGATGAGAGAAAATGAGCATATATGGAATGAAATCGAGAGACGAAAAAAGAAATAAAGAAAAGGAACAAGAAATCAAAAAGTGAGAAAAGAAAATGAAGAGAAAGAATTCGAAAAAGAAATTGAGATTGAACAAGAGTGCAAGCGAGAAAGAGAAATCGAAAGAAAAGAAGAAAAGATTGAAAAAGAAAAAGAAATCCAAAAAGAGAGTGAGGTCAAAAATAAAATTGAAAATGAGAGAGGAAATGAAAAGAGAAAAAAAGAAGTTGAGATTAGAAAAGAGTTTGAAAATGATACGACCATGCCCCGGGCACACTTTTGGATCAGCTCCCTAAGCATTGTTTGCAAATCCATGCGAGCTGAATTAGTTCAATTTCATTTCGTTAAGCTCCGTTTAGCTCGTTTCCAGCTCACTCGAGCTCAAGTCAACTCACTCAAGCTCAATTCAGCTCAATCTTAACCCAATGAGCTTATTTTTAGCTTTCTTTAGCTTGCATTTATTTTGCTGAAATAAACCATTTAATTTGTCATTAGTTAAATTAGTTGTTTATCTTAAGTTAGTTAATTTGTTAAAATCTGGACAAATAATTAATTAAGTGTTTTAATTATATCTAAATTAAATACTTAATTAGTTATGATGTTTTAAATATGTCTAAAATTGTTAATATGTATGGCCAAATTTAATGTGCAAATTATTGAGTTCATATGCTGCTAATTTAATGTGTTTGAAATGCATTTAACTTGCTGATTTAATTTGCTGCAGGTTCATGAACGGATTGGTGCAATGTATGGGAGTGTGCATGCACAATTGAGGTTCAATGGATGGCATTTAAAGGAGCACATGCATTTGGGACGTTCATGCAAGAGGGAGTTGCTGAAAGTTCATGTATTTGAAGATTCATGGATCATATTTATAGGGGAAAATACATGGGACGTTTCATGCATGATTCATGCATTTTCAAGATGACCATTCAAGTATTTTAGGCACATTAATGCCTCATTCAGCCAAGGGAGATGTAGGATCATTAAAGAGTTGCACATTATGGAATTATGGAGATTCTTCAAGGCTAAGGATGCATGAATGCATCAAGTGAAGCATCATGATGGTTCGGCCAATTCATGTACCATCTTCAAGCATGAACTGGATTTTAATGCTATTTGTGTGAACATGTTAAATACCTGTGTGAACAGAATTTAAGTTAGTGTGAACAACATAGATGCCGAATATCAATAGGCATTTTAGGCTTATAAATAGCTTACTTGTTTATTGTAAAAGGTTACAGAATTTGATTATTAAACTTAATAGAACTTTTGTTCTTGTAAGGTTACCTCCTCTCTCCTTTCGTTCGAGTCTCGAAGCGGCTTATCTAGCTTGCTAGTGGCGTCCATCCAAACTCAATTGAACTTATCACCAAACCGGTGTGGCGTTCAACCATATTTTTATACCTTTGGTTCTTACCTCTATATAGGTATTGGGTCAAGGTTCGCTTCTATCCTTCATCAAATTTCACCTTAAGTAATATAAGACTCGGGCAATACTTTTTAGTATTGAACATTCTTGACGTTTAAGTTTTATTTTCCATCTCCATCAATTACCTTTTTCTAACCTACCTTGTTTCTATTCTAAATCGAATTTATCAACACCAAACCACTCATCTAAACCCTCTCAAAGCTTCCGCAACCCTTAGCCTAAATCACCCAATTTTGACAACTCCAACTACTCCTCGTAGACGATCGGGCAACTTTGTGAAACGACTCGATTAACCTGGGCCGGATCACATCATCTGGTATCAGAGCTACTAAAACGAGGAGCGTCGACGTTCGTAATAAGGCCGCAAGTAGGTTCGAAACGTGAAAAAAAATTTAAAAAAAATTTGAGTTGTAATTTAATTTTTTCCCTTGTATTTAGCTTACTATTGTATTGGAGTAACAAAAAAATCAAAAAAAAATTCGAAAAAAAATTTGATTGAAAAAAAAATTCAAAAAAAGTGAAAAAAATCGAGCAAAAAAAAAGAAAAGAAAAAAAGGTGAGCAAAAAAATCAAGTTTAAAAAAAAGTGAAAAGTCTTGCGAGTTTTTATTTTCTTCTCTTATTTACTCCGATCATCAAGTTTCCCTTCCTACCATTATTTACCATCCCAACGCCACATTTTAAACCAATTTTCTTCTTTATTCAGCCTACCCTACACCCGACATTATTCCTTGTAACCCATTTTGAAACCGACCCTCAAGCAGCAAATTAAGTCTATCGAGACGAATTACGAATTTGTGAGACGAGGTCGAGTGGTAAAAGGGAAGAGAGCGTGAGTTCATTCGAAAAAAAGCCTAAAAGAGAGTTCAAACACGAGAGTGAGTGAATTTTTCTTTTGAGCGAACTTGAGAGATTTGTGGTGAGAATTATTTTTTCTTTCTAATTTAACTTTTGTTTTCTAATATTTTGTTGAAGCATGTCTGAAGAATTTTCTGAATTTGAATTCCAAATGTGGAGACAAGAAATGCAAAGGATAATGCGATCTGAATTTCGACAATTCGACAAAGATAAAGAAGATTTGACATCTACTATCGTTGACATCAAGATTAGTGCAATCCTTCAAAGATTGGAAAATGAACCACAATGTGAAGATATGTTTCACACGCGTTGCCGTGTCCACGATAAAGTTTGTTGCCTCATTATTGATGGTGGAAGTAGGTCAAACATGGCTAGTATTCGAACGATAAAAAAACTTGGCTTGGCCACTACCAAGCATCCACGACCCTATCAACTGCAAGGACTTGGTGTTGAAGGCAAATTTGAAGTTACTCAACAAGTGCGTGTTGCATTTTCCATCGGAAGATACCAAGACGAAGTCCTTTGTGATGTTGTGCCTATTCAAGTCTGCCATTTGTTGCTAGGAGAACCATGGCAATCGGATCGCAAGGCCATTCACGATGAACGTACCAATAGGTATTCCTTCAAGCATCAAGGAAGGAAAATCACTTTAGCACCGCTCACACCGGAACAAGTGCAAGAAGACCAATTCAAAATGAAGCAATCCATTGAGCGAGAAAAGGAGAAAGAGATTGAAAAAGAAATGAAAGAAAAGGAACAAGAAATTGAAAAAGAGAGTGAGATTGAAGAAAGAAACGAGAGTGTAAAAGAAACGAGTGTCATGGAAAAAGAAATTGAGATTGAAAAAGGATGTGAAAAAGAGAAAGAAATCAAAAAAGAAATTGAGATTGAACAAAAGTGTGAGGAAAAAGAGAAAATTGAAAAATAAAGAAAAGACAATGAGTTAGAAAAACAAACGAGAGAAAAGGAGGCAAAAGAGCAAGAAAAAGTGAGGAATCTGTTTACTAAACCACATGAGAATTTGTCTTGTTTTGTTTCCTCTTTTCAGGTCTCCGGAAGGCCAAGTGACGATAATTTTCAACTCCAATACCTCTCGAAGGAGAGAAGGTTCATTTTGGCTGAAAAAGGTAATGTTCTCAACGATCCTAGTTCGCCTATGCCAAAAGGTAAGCAAGGTATGAATGTTGAAAATTTTAAAGCACTTCTGCCTTACTCGATTGTTGATGGACACACTGTTGATGGTTTGGTCTTTAGAAAGAATCTGAACTTTGACGTGGCTATTTGTCATTCTTTGATTGATGATGATCCATTTGCTTTGTCTAATGATAAGAAGATTCTTGCTTTTGAAAAATATCATTTTGATGGTATTGGTTGTTTATCTTTAACTTGCAATGGAATGCATGTTTTGGATGCGCAAGATGAAAGTCCGTATAAAATGTTCATTCTCACTGATCATGTTGAAAAGGAATGGAAATGTATTGATGAATACGCCATTGGCAAGATTTTTGATGAAGAGCGAATAAATCAGCACCAACAAAATCTGGAATTGTGTGATCAAAAGTTGACATATCATCTGCTTGGTTGTGTTGATCATGTGGATTATTTAATTTTTGGTGTGAAATTTCCATGTTTTTGTAAATCTTTTCGAATGAAATTTAAAGGGTTTGCTTGTTTGAATTTGAGTATGTTAACACCCTCGTTGTTTAATTTGTGTAAATTGTTGGAGATAAAAGGACTCTTTTTGCCATTTGGATCGAGTAGTCAAAATCATGTCTTTAATCCTGGAGTTTGCTATTATGAATCATCCATGAAAGAAAGCAAGCATCGTAAAATTTGTTTGAATGAATGTGTAAACAATCTTTGTTTGTATGATACTTTGTCTTTAAGTTTGAAAATGAGCCATGTGAATCTTGTTGGTTTGTTAAGTCAAAATCAAAATTTTGTTTTCGGAGGATGTTCTCAACTGTGGACTAAAAGATCCGAACATGTTTTGAATGATAATGATTTTGAGTTTCTTAGTGCTCTTTCTATGAAGTCGGTCATGAAATTGCCAAATCAAATTGAAATGGCAAGAGAAAATTTTGTCTTTGACCCCGGTGAACACCATTCTATATCATTGCCTAAGGTAATCGAACCATGGAAAGTTGACTTCCAAAACCATAGCTATCAAATGCCTTGTGATTTATGTTTGTTTCCATCGAAGAAAAAGGTAAGAACGATTTCTATTTTCAACCCCGGTATTGGATTATTTGTTCAAACTGTGAATCAAATCTCAAAAAGTTCCTTTGTGTTTAATCTTCATCGTGTCACTAATTCGTTTTATTCTTTTAAAGGTGACAATGTGAAGTGGTACCCTCCTAAAGAGGGAGGGCATGCGAATGAGCTTCTTTTGATCCGAGTTAATTGTGGCTTTCAGAATCTTCAACGATTTTTCGCGAGTAAATGGCCCGATTTGGGGACAAATCGCTTTAAAGAGGGAGGGGGTGATACGACCATGCCCCGGGCACACTTTTGGATCAGCTCCCTAAGCATTGTTTGCAAATCCATGCGAGCTGAATTAGTTCAATTTCATTTCGTTAAGCTCCGTTTAGCTCGTTTCCAGCTCACTCGAGCTCAAGTCAACTCACTCAAGCTCAATTCAGCTCAATCTTAACCCAATGAGCTTATTTTTAGCTTTCTTTAGCTTGCATTTATTTTGCTGAAATAAACCATTTAATTTGTCATTAGTTAAATTAGTTGTTTATCTTAAGTTAGTTAATTTGTTAAAATCTGGACAAATAATTAATTAAGTGTTTTAATTATATCTAAATTAAATACTTAATTAATTATGATGTTTTAAATATGTCTAAAATTGTTAATATGTATGGCCAAATTTAATGTGCAAATTATTGAGTTCATATGCTGCTAATTTAATGTGTTTGAAATGCATTTAACTTGCTGATTTAATTTGCTGCAGGTTCATGAACGGATTGGTGCAATGTATGGGAGTGTGCATGCACAATTGAGGTTCAATGGATGGCATTTAAAGGAGCACATGCATTTGGGACGTTCATGCAAGAGGGAGTTGCTGAAAGTTCATGTATTTGAAGATTCATGGATCATATTTATGGGGGAAAATACATGGGACGTTTCATGCATGATTCATGCATTTTCAAGATGACCATTCAAGTATTTTAGGCACATTAATGCCTCATTCAGCCAAGGGAGATGTAGGATCATTAAAGAGTTGCACATTATGGAATTATGGAGATTCTTCAAGGCTAAGGATGCATGAATGCATCAAGTGAAGCATCATGATGGTTCGGCCAATTCATGTACCATCTTCAAGCATGAACTGGATTTTAATGCTATTTGTGTGAACATGTTAAATACCTGTGTGAACAGAATTTAAGTTAGTGTGAACAACATAGATGCTGAATATCAATAGGCATTTTAGGCTTATAAATAGCTTACTTGTTTATTGTAAAAGGTTACAGAATTTGATTATTAAACTTAATAGAACTTTTGTTCTTGTAAGGTTACCTCCTCTCTTCTTTCGTTCCAGTCTCGAAGCGACTTATCTAGCTTGCTAGTGGCATCCATCCAAACTCAATTGAACTTATCACCAAACCGGTGTGGCGTTCAACCATATTTTTATACCTTTGGTTCTTACCTCTATATAGGTATTGGGTCAAGGTTCGCTTCTATCCTTCATCAAATTTCACCTTAAGCAATATAAGACTCGGGCAATACTTTTTAGTATTGAACATTCTTGACGTTTAAGTTTTATTTTCCATCTCCATCAATTACCTTTTTCTAACCTACCTTGTTTCTATTCTAAATCGAATTTATCAACACCAAACCACTCATCTAAACCCTCTCAAAGCTTTCGCAACCCTTAGCCTAAATCACCCAATTTTGACAACTCCAACTACTCCTCGTAGACGATCGGGCAACTTTGTGAAACGACTCGATTAACCTGGGCCAGATCACATCAGAAAAAGAGAAGAGTGAAAAGGGAGAAAGCAATCGAGCAAAAGTGAGGAATGTTCTAACTAACCCATTTGCAAGTTTGCCGTGAAAATTTTCTTCTTTCCAGGTTTCCAAGGAACCGATTGACAAGTTTCAACTTCAATACCTTTCCACGGATAGAAGGTTCACTTTGGCTGAAAAAGGTAGTGTTCTCAACGATCCTAGTTCGCCTATGCCAAAAGGTAAGCAAGGTATGAGTCTTGAAATTTTTAAAGCACCTCTGCCTTTTTCGATTGTTGATGGGTCCTTTGTTGATGATTTGGTCTTTAGAAAGAATCTAAACTTTGACGTGGCTACTTGTCATTCTTTGATTGATGATGACCCATTTGTTTTGTCTGATGATAAAAAGATTCTTGCTTTTGAAAAATATTATTTTCTTGATGATATTAGTTGTTTGTCTTTAACTTGCAATGGAATACATGTTTTGGATCCGCAAGATGAAAGTCCATATAAAATGTTCATTCTCACTGATCATGTTGAAAAGGATGGAAATGTATTGATGAATACGCCATTGGCAAGATTTTTGATGAAGAGCGAATAAATCAGCACCAACAAAATCTGGAATTGTGTGATCAAAAGTTGACATATCATCTACTTGGTTGTGTTGATCATGTGGATTATCTAATTTTTGGTGTGAAATTTCCATGTTTTTGTAAATCTTTTCGAATGAAATTTAAAGGGTTTGCTTGTTTGAATTTGAGTATGTTAACACCCTCGTTGTTTAATTTGTGTAAATTGTTGGAGATAAAAGGACTCTTTTTGCCATTTGGATCGAGTAGTCAAAATCATGTCTTTAATCCTGGAGTTTGCTATTATGAATCATCCATGAAAGAAAGCAAGCATCATAAATTTTGTTTGAATGAATGTGTAAACAATCTTTGTTTGTATGATACTTTGTCTTTAAGTTTGAAAATGAGCCATGTGAATCTTGTTGGTTTGTTAAGTCAAAATCAAAATTTTGTTTTCAGAGGATGTTCTCAACTGTGGACTAAAAGATCCGAACATGTTTTGAATGATAATGATTTTGAGTTGCTTAGTGCTCTTTCTATGAAGTCGGTCATGAAATTGCCAAATCAAATTGAAATGGCAAGAGAAAATTTTGTCTTTGACCCCGGTGAACACCATTCTATATCATTGCTTAAGGTAATCGAACCATGGAAAGTTGACTTCCAAAACCATAGCTATCAAATGCCTTGTGATTTATGTTTGTTTCCATCGAAGAAAAAGGTAAGAACGATTTCTATTTTCGACCCCGGTATTGGATTATTTGTTCAAACTGTGAATCAAATCTCAAAAAGTTCCTTTGTGTTTAATCTTCATCGTGTCACTAATTCGTTTTATTCTTTTAAAGGTGACAATGTGAAATGGTACCCTCCTAAAGAGGGAGGGCATGCGAATGAGCTTCTTTTGATCCGAGTTAATTGTGGCTTTCAGAATATTCAACGATTTTTCGCGAGTAAATGGCCCGATTTGGGGACAAATCGCTTTAAAGAGGGAGGGGATGATACGACCATGCCCCGGGCACACTTTTGGATCAGCTCCCTAAGCATTGTTTGCAAATCCATGCAAGCTGAATTAGTTCAATTTCATTTCGTTAAGCTCCGTTTAGCTCGTTTCCAGCTCACTCAAGCTCAAGTCAACTCACTCAAGCTCAATTCAGCTCAATCTTAACCCAATGAGCTTATTTTTAGCTTTCTTTAGCTTGCATTTATTTTGCTGAAATAAACCATTTAATTTGTCATTAGTTAAATTAGTTGTTTATCTTAAGTTAGTTAATTTGTTAAAATCTGGACAAATAATTAATTAAGTGTTTTAATTATATCTAAATTAAATACTTAATTAATTATGATGTTTTAAATATGTCTAAAATTGTTAATATGTATGGCCAAATTTAATGTGCAAATTATTGAGTTCATATGCTGCTAATTTAATGTGTTTGAAGTGCATTTAACTTGCTGATTTAATTTGCTGCAGGTTCATGAACGGATTGGTGCAATGTATGGGAGTGTGCATGCACAATTGAAGTTCAATGGATGGCATTTAAAGGAGCACATGCATTTGGGACGTTCATGCAAGAGGGAGTTGCTGAAAGTTCATGTATTTGAAGATTCATGGATCATATTTATAGGGGAAAATACATGGGATGTTTCATGCATGATTCATGCATTTCCAAGATGACCATTCAAGTATTTTAGGCACATTAATGCCTCATTCAGCCAAGGGAGATGTAAGATCATTAAAGAGCTGCACATTCATGGAATTATGGAGATTCTTCAAGGCTAAGGATGCATGAATGCATCAAGTGAAGCATCATGATGGTTCAGCCAATTCATGTACCATCTTCAAGCATGAACTGGATTTTAATGCTATTTGTGTGAACATGTTAAATACCTGTGTGAACAGAATTTAAGTTAGTGTGAACAACATAGATGCCGAATATCAATAGGCATTTTAGGCTTATAAATAGCTTACTTGTTTATTGTAAAAGGTTACAGAATTTGATTATTGAAAACTTGATTGTGAGGTTTCCTCCTATCCTATTTCGTACGAGTCTCGTTCTGACTTATCTAGCTCGCTAGTGGCGTCAACCCGACTTCTTGAACTTATCACCATCCTGGTGTGGCGTTCATCCACCTTTTTATACCTTTGGTTCCTACCTCTCTATAGGTAACGGGTCAAGGTCCATCTTCGACAATCCATTTAATCCTCCTTGAGCAATATAAGTCCCTGGGTAATACTTCATATAGTATTGAATCGTTCTTCGCTTGAGTTCTATTTTTCCATTCCATTTTAACTATTAAATTATAAACAACATTTCTTTATTTCACCGAGCCTATCAAACATCTACCCAAACCATCTTTTGAACCCATTTTCTCAACTTCCGCTATAAAAAATCATCTAACTCCATCTATCTACAAAATCGAACAAACTTCTCGTCGACGATCGGGAAATCAAGTGAATCGACTCAATCAACCGAGCCGAATCACATCAAGTCCTGGGGCAATACTTCATATAGTATTGAATCGTTCTTCGCTTGAGTTCTATTTTTCCATTCCATTTTAACTATTAAATTATAAAGAATATTTCTTTATTTCACCGAGCCTATCAAACATCTACCCAAACCATCTTTTGAACCCATTTTCTCAACTTCCGCTATAAAAAATCATCTAACTCCATCTATCTACAAAATCGAACAAACTTCTCGTCGACGATCGGGCAACCAAGTGAATCGGCTCAATCAACCGAGCCGGATCACATCATCTCTTCCCCAATATTGTGTGTTGTCGTCCCTTGTTTGAAGAATCCTCTCCCAATCGATTTTGATTCCTAACTCTATTCCTTTGATTTCTATCATCCTCCTAGTTATAAACCTCCATCAAATACCAAGAAAAAACCTAAAATCATCATAGTTTTCTCCATTGTCAAGTTTTTAGGTTTTTTTGAGGTTTTAAAGCAAACGCTTAGTTTTTCATCAACTAAGGTAAAAGTTAAAACTCTATTTAGTTTTTAATGTTATTTAGTCTTTAAAATTAACTTTTTAGCCATTAAATCGAATGTTTTGAATAAAAGCAGAAAATTGGGTTGTTAATGGTGAAAATTGGGATTTTGCATAAAAACAATGTTTTAAAGTGTTTTTCAATTAGTTTTAACATGATTAGAAGGTTTCTAAACTTACTTTGAAGCTTTGTTAAAGATTTCTTGAATTTTAATGAATTTTTAGAAAATAGCCATGAAACATGTCAAAAAAGTTGATACTATGAATTAAGTATTTTATTGTAGTTTAAAGGTTGGGGGTTATTCATGGGTGAATTATAAGATGAACAAAATTGGTTTTAGGCGAAAATATTGAGTATATACCAAGATATTTGAGTTTTAAGTTGGCTATGTTAAAGGTTCTGGTTACATGAAAACTTAGTTTAGGCTTATGTTTTTTATTGCTTATGGTGAGTTCTTAGCTGATTATTGAATGCATTGTTGTGTGAATTGTTATGTTGAAGTTCCAGATTTGATAGGACCTTCTACGAGTTGAGATAAAGGTAAGGAAAAGTTAGTTTGAGCTTTCGGCTTTTCGGCGAAAGCATAATTTGTGAGTGTTTGGAATAATTGCTTGTGGAGATGATTCAATGCGTTATTAGGGAATTTAGTAGTAGCCTAAAACCCTACTCTAAATTCGGAGTGTAAGCTTTATTCGGAGTGTTAGCTTTCTCATACCTATGCTATCTTGTGAACAATGTGCTTATGTGTTTGTGAATATGTGAATTGAGATAAGGTGCTATAACATGTGATATGCGGTTATGATAACCGTTGTGGAAGTGCAAATGTGTACATGTTATGTATATGTTAAATGTTAGTGATAACATTTTGTTAAAGATGCAAATATACAATGATAGTGCACAGATAATCGGTAAGTGATATGTGTTTGATTAAGCTATTTTGCCATTGTAATCTTGAAACTGTTGACATAGTTGGCATGCCATAGGATTGTGAGTACTCACCTATATGTACAATGATTTTGGTTGTTGAGGCCTTGGGATGTTGAAGGGATAAGGGAATGTTAGTTAAACTCCATTCAATGGGACATGTGAGGGGAAATAAGAAGAGTGTTAGCTTTATGCTTCACTTTTGGGACATGTTTGACTCTATGAGTTTATGTGGTGTGTTGGAGATTTGAGTATCCGATGAGTGATGATAGAGCTCACTTTTATGTTTCATAGCTCAAGTGCCAAATTATCTTAAATTATGAATAAGAGTGTTTTGTGATATGTGTTTATATGACATGTGACCATTATGGAATTTATCTCTAAACATGTTTTTGAGTATTGTGATATATACTTGAATGTTATGTGATTATGAGTATTGTGAAATATGCTTGAATGTTATGTCATTTTATGAGTATTGTGATATATGCTTGAATGTTATGTGATTATATGTGTATATGCTTAAATGTAAATGTGATTACGATGTAAATAAATTAGTAAGTATAATATGACACTCAAGTTGGAACTATTGAGGTTGTGCTATATGGTCGTTTTGTTAATGCTTGATGAATTGTTTGCATGATAGTTGTTCTAGGCATTCACTAAGCTTGTTTAGATTATCCACTCCTTTTAAACCATTGCAGATTAGTTGTATGCCTGTGTGAGTAGTGTGGTTTCCGATATGTAATCCAAGCAAGTCTATTTGTTATTTCGTTGGCGTTCTATATTTATTTATGTTTTTGGGAATGAGGCAATGTTGTAGACTTGTTTATATCCATGTTAACTTTTAGAAATTTTGCTGGTTTTTGGTTCGATTTATAAGGATTACTTGTCATTGTTATGCTTGGGTTCATGAACATGAGGATGGATTGACGTTACTTGCTCAAACACAATTTTGCAATATTGAATTGTTATTTAGGTTGTTGAATGATTATTTATTGAACTAATTGATGTATGATTTTTAGGAACGATGTTGGAATGGATTAATTGCTTATGTATGCTGCATTTTTGAGGTCTAGAGCAAAGGTATCGACATAGGTTTTAAAATTGATACCTCTGTGTTTTAAAAATGTGCAGGAAGTTTGAATAGAGATTTGGTATCGATACCTTTGCTTAAGTATCCATACTCGGGTTAGATTTATCAATACTTCACGATAGGTACCGATGATTTTCAAGACTTTGATTTTTAAATGAGAAATAGAATGTAAGTTTGGTATCATTTTTCCAGGTGGTATTGATTCCACTTTAAGAAAATATTGATACCTTAGTGTCAATATCGATACCTACGGACCTAGTTTGAAAATTTTGTTGAATATACCTTATGCATGTTTTAATATGTTTATAAGACTAATTAATGTAAGTTTAGCACGTGATAATGATAACTAACTAGTATGATTGACTTAATACCTATTCGAATAATAAATTGATGGATGTTTTGTTAAAATGAGCTTTTACTTGTTGGTTATGACATGAGACGATGGTATGGCATCCTGATATTTGAGCTTGGTGACCAGGTCGGGTATAGGGTGTTACATTGTAGCTCAGGTATCTTCAATTTCTTCAATTCCTATGATTTTTTCTACTAACAGGCTGGATAATGTTGCAGCTCAACCACCAAGTCAAATTGACAATATTTCCTTTGTATACTATGGGGACGGACATTCATTTGAGAATTGTCCATAAAATCCCTAGTCTATCTATTATGTAGGAAATCAAAACCAGAATAAAAGTGGACAAGGACCACAGTCCAACTTCTATAACCCTTCATGGAAAAACCATTCAAACTTTTCTTGGAGTAACCAAAGAGCTAGACCGAACAACACCTACATGCAACACATATCAAATCATCCTTTATGTTTCAATCAACAAGTTTAGAAACATCCACAAGCTAAACCTTTTAATAATTTGGAGAATTTGTTGAAGGCGTATATGGCTAAGAATGATGCCTTAATCAAGAGTCAAGCAGCAACACTAAAAAATTTGGAAAACCAAATAGGTCAGTTAGCTACGGAGCTTTGCAATAAACCTTAAGGAGTGTTGTCGAGTAACATAGAAAATCCAAGGAATACGGGTAAGGAACACTACAAAGCAATTGCTTTATGAAGCAGAAGGACTTTAGAACCCAAGAAAGTTGAGGTTGAAGATGAACTAGCCAAGAGAAAGGAAAATCAACCAATAGTTGAAATTCTTGCACTGCAAATGCCAGGTTCTAAAAATTCTAAAAAGGTAAAATCTAAACTTTTCAATTCCGATAAGCTAACACCTCTGTCAGATGCAGATACAATACCTTAGAAAAGTTGTCTGATCCAAACCAAGGTTCCATCACCTCTGAAAATGAAGGACCCCAAGAGCTTTACTATACCTTGTAATATTATAGAATCTTACTGTGGTAAAGCTATATATTATCTAGGAGCGAGCGTCAACTTGATTCCAATGTCTGTTTTTAAGATGTTAGATATAGGTGATGTTCGACTAACAATTGTGACACTCCAACTGGCGGGTCGATCTCTAGCACACTTGGAAGGAAAGATCGAGGATGTTCTAGTACGTGTAGATAAGTTTATTTTTCCTATTGATTTTATTGTTTTAGATTTGAAAGTAGACAAGGAAGTGTCGATCATCCTGAGGACACCTTTTCTAGAAATAGGTAGAACATTAATCTATGTGCAAAAAGATGAATTCACTATGCGAGTACAAGATAACTAGGTAACCTTCAATGTTCTTAAAGCCATGAAATTCCCTGATACAGTGGAAGAATGTTCAACAATGGAGGAGTTAGAATCCTTAGTCTCTATAGAATGGGAGTGTAATTCTGCGAAAGACCCATTGGAAAACACCTTAGGGTCTCAGCCACCAGAAGATGAACAAAGTAAGAGAAATATGGATTTGAGGGAAGCCAATCTAGAGGGCCATGTTCAACCAACACATTTTTAATCATTAGAGTTGGAAACTCAGGAATACATACAACCAAAGTTGTCAATCGAGGAATCGCCCAAACTTGAATTAAAGGTACTTCCTTCTCATTTGAAATACATTTATCTAGGTAACTTTTCTACTTTACCTATGATTATTTCAGTAAAACTAATAGAATGCCAAGAGGAGTAGTTGAATGAAGTTTTAAAGAAATTCAGAAAGGCAATCGGTTGGACTATAGCTGATATCGAAGGAATAAACTCTTTCTTTTGTATGCACAAGATTATATTAGAGGATGTTTAGAAAGCTAGAATTGATGGGCAAAGGAGAATCAATCCTATCATGAAAAAGGTAATTTGGAAGGAAGTTATCAAATGGTTAGATGTAGGGATTATTTACCCCATCTTAAATAGTTTACGGGTATGTCTGATACAGTGTATGCAAAAGAAGGGTGGAATCACGATTGTATAGAATGAGTGTAACAAATTAATCCCAATGAGGATGATCAAGGGCTGGAGAATCTATATAGACTACAGAAAGATGAACAAGGCAACTTAGAAGGATCATTTTTTACTACCTTTTATGGACCAGATGTTGGACTAAATGGAAAGCAAAGAATATTACTATTTCTTATATGGGTATTCGGGGTACAACTAGATAACTGTAGCCCTGAAAGACCAACACAAAACAACTTTTACTTTCCCATATGGTATGCTTGCTTTTAGATGAATGTCTTTCGGTTTATGTAATGCACCTACAACATTTCAACAATACATGATGGCTATATTTACTGATATGGTTGAAATTTTTGTTGAAGTATTCATGAATGATTTTTTGATTTTTTGTGATTATTATGATATTTGTTTAAGTAATTTGGCTAAGGTACTAAAAGGATGCGAGGAGACAAACCTTGTCCTTAACGGGGAGAAATGTCACTTTATGGTTGAGGAAGGAATTTTCTTAAGACATAAAATATCTAGAAGAAGGATTGAAGTCAATAAAGAAAAAGGGGATGTAATTGAAAATTTTCCACCCACAATCGTTATAAAAGGAGTTAGAAGTTTCTTGGGGCATGTTGGTTTTTACTGAAAGTTTATTAAGGATTTCTTAAAGAATTCCAAGCCCTTGTGTACTTTATTAGAGAAAGACACCACTTTTGAGTTTAACAAAACATGCTTAAAAACCTTTGAAGATTTAAAAAATCAGTTAATCTCATCACCAGTAATCATTACACCAGATTGAAACTCTCATTTTGAGTTGATGTGTGATGCTAGTGATTTTGTTTTGGGAGTTGTGATGGGGCAAAGAAGAAACAAAGTATTTCATCAAATCTACTTTGCAAGTAGAACTTTGATAGGAGCACAACTTAATTATACAATAGCTAAAAAGAACTATTTGATATAGTTTTTGCTTTGATAAGTTTCATTCATATCCTATAGGTACAAAAATCATAGTCTTCAGGGATCATTCAACCATTAAATACTTACTCATGAATTCGGTGGGTACTTTTACTCCAAGAATTTGACCTTGAGATCCAAGACAGAAAAGAAGTTAAGAATCAAGTAGCAGACCATCTATCAATATTGGAACAACACAAGGTAACTCACTTGTTCCTATTAATGAAAATTTCCTTGATGAGTATATGTTTTAGGTAAGTTAAATCCATGAAACAACACAACGACTCGATTTCTTTTCAAGCTCGCTTCCAATTTCTTTTTCCACTCTTTCTTTTCCCATAGAAAACTCAACTACTCTCGTTTCTTGATGCGACCCCAGCCTCGGTGATGAGAGTCGAGTTGTTGATGTGCCCGATCGTTAAAATTAAGGAGTATGAGTTGAGGTTTTCAAGTCGGGTTGAAAAGAACAAATTGGCTGGAAACAAGAAAATATTTAAGTGATTAAAGGATGGATAGGGTAGGTTCGATTTCAAGGCTGAAGAAAGAATCGATATTATATGCAATATTGACCCAAATCTTACGTTAGCTTGAAATGATGAAAAATTGTTAATCGTGACCCAATATCTATGAGAGATAAGAACCAACGATATAGGGTTGAACGCCACACTTCAGTAAAGTGATAAGTTCGAAATTGACAGGATTGACGCCACAAGAATGTCTTGATAAGTCAATGGAGTCAAGAGAGAACAAAGGGAGTTGAAATACTCACCAATTGAACAAAAGTTCATAATTGATCAAAGTCTCAAAATTAGTAACCTTCAAATGATTAAAAAACAACAATTTATAGGCTGAATATGTTCCAGCCAAATGAACTCAAAGCAATCAGCTTAATTACACTTAATTGAACTCAAATGGCTGTTGAAATAACCAAAAAGTCATTTGGAACTTCTATGCATAGGTGACATCAATGGGCAGGTTGTTTAGTCTTCCAATTCAGCTAATAATTGCACTAATGAGCTGAAATGATTTTGTTCAATGTTTGATTAGCTGAAAACATTATGAGCAGCCTTTAATTCCTCCTAGGGTAGCTAAATAAGCATCAGCCAAATTAATGGTAGTTTAAGCACACGAACAGCCCAAGTGTGTGAACACTTGATGTCCAACAGCCTCCAAGTGTGGATGAACGAAAATGAATAGCTCTTATGGTGTGAAAACGTTTTTGTGAGATGAATGGCCTTGTGTGAACAACTCTTTGTCCATTGCTCTTCACGAACAGCCACTTGGAGAAGCTAAAAACTATTGCTGGATTTTAATTCAGCTCATGGTCCATTGAGCTTCACGAATAGTCACATGAAGAAAAGGAATCATCAACTCTCTTCAAAGCCAATTCATGCATGTACCTGAAAGCAATTTAATTTATAAATTTAATTCATATTAGGACACATTTAAATTGACAGCAACAAGACACATTAAATCTGCTCATTAATTCAGCTGGACTAAGACACATTAAAATGATGTAATAAGCTGAATAAATTCATGTCATGTGCTAACTAAGACATATTAAAAACATGTAATTAATTTGCCTAATCTAAGACACATTAAAACAAATAATAACTTAGACACAAATTTAATTCAACAGCAGCTAAGACAAATTAATTAGAATATGAAATTAATTTGTCTCAACTTTAGACACAATTTAAACACTTCTAATTAAAAGTCCAGAATTAAAATGCAATTTAATTATTTAAGCTGAATAAACTAATTTGCATTATTTTATTCCAGCAACTAAAATTATAAAACGCAAAGTAAGCTCAAACAGCAAATGAGCTCAATGAGCTGGAAATGAGCTGAATTGAGCTCAACGAGCTGAGATTAGGCTTCATTTGCACTTTGGCCCCTCAAGCTTAGGCCACTCTCGATGACATCGAGTTGGGTTGAAACATGATGCGACCAGGTTCGCATCATTCCCTCCCTCTTGAAGACGATTTGTTCTCAAATAGGGCCACTTGCTCGAGAAAATTTTTTCACCGTCACAACCCTCTTGGTTGACGGTACTGGCAATGTAGCTCCTGATACGAACCCGGTTACGGATGTGTCGAGCCGCACGTATTGCCCGATCGTGAATGGGAGTAAAGGATAAAGAAAAATGAATAAAATGGATAGTTAATTTTGCGGTAATTTGTGGGAATGGAGAAAATGGACTTAACTCCAGAAATGATTCAACACTAGAGAGTATCACCCCGATTCTATTTGGTTAAGGTGGATTTGTGGAAGTATAGAATCGAACCTTGACCCACTATCAAGTATGATAGGAACCTCGGTGATGTGATCCGGCCTGATTAATTGAGTCGGGTTCACTTAAGATGCCCGATCGTCGACGAGAAGCTCGTTCAAATTTGTAGATAGATGGAGTTTGAATGTTTTATAAGCGGAAGGTAGGCAAAATGGGTTCAAAGGATGGTTTTGGTTTGATGAAAGATAGGTTCGGTTAACAAAGAATTAAGTTACAAAGATGATAAATAAATGGAAATGGATAAAGAACTCAAACTTTAAGAATGATTCAATACTAAAAAGTATTGCCCCGAGTCTTATATTGCTTAAGGTGAATTTTGATGAAGGATAGAAGCGGACCTTGACCCGTTACCTATATAGAGGTAAGAACCAAAGGTATAGGAAGATGGTTGAACGCCACACCGATTCGGTGATAAGTTCAATGGAGTTCGGATTGACTCCACTAGTAAGCTAGATAAGTCGCTTCGAGACTCGAACGAAAGAAGAGAGGAGGTAACCTCACAAGAACAAAAGTTCTATTAAGTTTAATTGATCAAATTCTGTAACCTTTTACAATAAACAAGTAAGCTATTTATATGCCTAAAATGCCTATTGATATTCGGCATCTATGTTGTTCACACTAACTTAAATTCTGTTCACACAGGTATTTAACATGTTCACACAAATAGCATTAAAATCCAGTTCATGCTTGAAGATGGTACATGAATTGGCCGAACCATCATGATGCTTCACTTGATGCATTCATGCATCCTTAGCCTTGAAGAATCTCCATAATTCCATGAATGTGCAGCTCTTAATGATCCTACATCTCCCTTGCTGAATGAGGCATTAATGTGCTAAAATACTTGAATGGTCATCTTGAAAATGCATGAATCATGCATGAAACGTCCATGTATTTCCCCATAAATATGATCATGAATCTTCAAATACATGAACTTTCAGCAACTCCCTCTTGCATGAACGTCAAATGCATGTGCTCTTAAATGCTGATACGATCTAGGTTTAGTAGTTGAGTCCGAGTCGTTTAGTTCCGATCGTAAACGAAGAAGTAGATTAGACGAGAAGGAGTTAGAATATATTTGTGTACAAAGAAGTAAGATAAGTTCGTGCAAAGTTGGATGTGGATTTGGTTTAAGTCGAAATGGTATGAATAGAATGGAAGAGTTCGGTTTAGGATAATTAAGAAATGGTATTTGGTTTTGGTACGTTTTGGTATTTGGGAATTGGTACGAAATGGTATGGAATTGGTATGAAATGGTATGGTATTTGGTACGAATTGGTAATGGTTCAAAGAGGTCAAGAATGAACCAACACTAAAGAAAGTGTCGACCCGAAACTTATAGGACCTAAATGAATTGGAAATGGTTGAAAAGGACCTTGACCCGATACTTAGGAAAGTATGAACCAAAGGTATCAAAGGTGAACGCCACACTCGGGTTTAAGGAGTGATAAGTTCGGAAAGACTCGGAAAGACGCCACTAAAAGCTTAGATAAGTCTTACGGGCCTCGAACGAAATTTGAGAGAAATGCCTCACAAATTTGGCAGCAATTCGCTAATTAAAATGTCAAAGTCCCTTTACAAATTGAATTTAACAACTATTTATAGACAAAGACTAGGCTAGCCGAATAGTCATATGAATGCTTAAGAATTAAGCAAATGAATTCCTTTAATGTGCTTAACTAAATTCGGCTGAATGGAGCTCCAATGGTCATCTTCTAGAAAGAGCAATGAACTTAGAAGCTTGGAAAGATGCATGGCAGCAGCTAGGTTCGGTTAATGGACTTAAACAAACTCAATTAATTGGCAACTTTTGTTGAAAAGTGATCAGCAATTAAAGGAGGTAATGAGCAGCCACCAAGGTGAAAACTCAGCTTTGAAGAGTCATGGCATGTGAACATATAGAACCGAACAGCCAAGATGAATCCAGCAATGTGAAAGAATTAAAAGTCGGCTGAATGGTCAACTTGGGAGTAGGAAACAATAGCTTCTTTGGCCGAATGGTCACCTAGGATACTTCAAACAGCAGCCAAATTTAATTCCCCAAACATGCATGTGCCGTCCCCTTACATGTATCTTCTTTTAATTCATTCATGCACCAAGGACGTCCAAATGGGATGTACCTACAGCAAAATTTATTCAATAAATCAAATACATTTTAAACACATTATTTGGCAGCAAATGACACAAAATTATGCACATTAAATTCGGCCACCTTAGGACATAATTAAAACATGTAATAAAATTGACACATTAAAACATGCATAAAAAAACATATTAATGAGCTGTAGAATTAAGACAAATTAATAACATATAATTATAACTCAATTATCATGCATAATTAAATTTGTCCAGATTTTAAACCAAATAAATAATGAATATTAATTGAGCTGTAATAAACTAATTAAATGACTCAAATAATATTTCAGCTACTATAATAAGGTCTTAATGAAATTGAGCTAGTTCGAGCTCATTGAGCTTGAAAGGAGCTGGAAACGAGCTAAATGAAGCTCCACAAAATAAGATTGAGCTACGTCCAGCTTGCAAACACGACGAGCCTCGCTTGTAGGCTGAAACAATAGCCGTTCCCGGGGGCGGGTCGTATCATCCCCTCCCTCTTTAAAGCGATTTGTCCCCAAATCGGGCCACTGCTCGCGAAGAAACTTCTATTAACAAAGACCCCTTGGTTGTTGAATTGACAAACTTGTGCCCAGCAACCTGAAATTCATGAATAGATTGAAAATAACACCGATTAGTTACTTGCCCTCCTCTTTAAGGCAAGCCACCTCAAAGTGTCATACACAAAAAGAAAATATAAACAATGAACAAAAATGGACTCTTCAATTTCATAAATAGAGCAAAATATTCCGAATTCAAAAATAGATAACTTACTTTCACATTGACTTCCAAATTCATCAAGACTGACTGGAAATAATCTACGAATTGAACAGTTATCAGAACATATCCCACACATTTCATGTTCAACTCATGCAACATTAAATCGATTGGTCAAACTTACCATGAAAATCCCATCCAATGGACGAATAGATGTTAACGAATACATAAATCCACAAAAGTCTTTTAAACAAATATGTGAAAAAATATTAATTGGCCAAAAGAACAGATCACTTAGTCGAATCAAGTTTTGCAAATTTAAACTTAGTACTGGCCATAATCTTCCACTTCTTCACCAAACTTGTCATATTCACGAATGTCATCACCTTTTGAACAAAATAGAGATGTTTTTAGTTCTTTAGAAACCAAACCTTGTCTATCCTTGAGATTATGGATTTGAGGATCGGTTACCATTCTCTCGCAATATAACCTTCTCTTCTCAGGAATATAATGTAATCGTAATTCCTGGCTTGTTTAACCTGAAAAATGAAGAGACAGGAAGACAACGATTAATCAAAACATTTTTCTTTCTCTCACTCAATTTCTTTCACTTTCTTTTTCTTTGATCTTGTTTTTCTCACAATCTCGATTCTTTTTTTGAATCATTTTTCTTTTCTTTTTCACTCTCCCATTTCTTTTTTTGTTATTCAAATCTTCCAAGGATTGCTTTAATCGTTGTTGATCTTCCATCACTTGTTGTGGAGACAATGGGGCCAAAGTGATATTTTTGCCTTTGTGCTTGAATGAATATTGGTTAGAAACCCGTCGTGCTTGACTCGCCAATCAAATTGCCACGGCCCTCCAAACAGTAATGGCCCGCTGCATGGGCCAACGCGCAAAATCTCGTCTTGTACTTTCCAATTGAAAGGGACAGGCTTGTTTGGTTACCTAAGTTCGACTCCTTCATTGAGCCATTGATCTTATAGGGACTTGGGTGTAGGGTGGCAAACAACTTCTTGTCATAAGTGTGCTGCACATTTGTGGAACTCCGCCATCGATCACAATGCTACAACCTTCCATGAACATACATCGGGTTGAAACAAATTCTACGTTGCGGTTCACCTATAGAGCTTTGTGCACTAAGACTTCTTTAACAATGAGCATTTCGCCTTCACGGCAACTCTATCTCATCTCGTTTCGGGAAGGATTGTTAATCTCTTCTTCTTCTTGTCTATTTCCTCCTCCGATCTATTTCACCCATTAGTAAGTATCACCATTGTGTTTGCGAATTTGGCATTGGCTCGCTATGTGCCTCTCCTTGACACTTAAAACACTTAATATCACGTGTTCGGGATTGAGTATTTTCAATGGCCTTACCTTTGCTAGATTCCAGCCACAGACTTGTTGGACTTCATGGGCACCAACATTTTCTTTGATTGATTCGTTGAAATATTCTTACTTGCCCCTTGGTTCCACTTAGATGCATTCGAAGAGGAATAACCACGTACGGCTCCTTTCATCTTGAGTTGCTTTTTCGACCTTGATCGCCATGTGAACCATATCGACGATCTCTACGTATGGTTGCAACTCAACTATGTTGGCAATTCACGGTTAAGGTCCGGCTAAGAAACGAGCCATAGTTCCTCTCGATCTTCCTCACATCCGCTCGAATCATGGCCATTCATCTCCTTGAAGTAATCCTCCACGCTTCTCGTCCCTTGTGTAAGATTTTGAAGTTTTGGTACCTCCCGATGGTAGTATGAAGGGATGAAACGTCGTCGCATTACAGCCTTCATCTCGGACCATGTTTGGATAGGACGCTTCGCATTTCGCCTTCGGCTAGTTGTAAGTTGGTGCCCCACAACCATTGCGTAGTCCAAATCGATGCAGCCAACTTAACTTTCTTGGCCTCAGAATAGTATGGCATTCAAATATAAGTCGATCTTTTTCTCCCACTCGAGATAAGCTTCGGGATCCGATCGGCCTTGGAATGAAGGGATTGAACTTAATGCTTTCAAGATCACCGAACCTTTCGTGTTCAATCGACTCGGAAGATTCATCATCTAAATCAGATTGCCGTCCTCGATTTCTCGGAGGGCTTAAGGGAGTTCTCCTTCGTTGGGCTCTTCCTTCCACACGATCAAGTCTATCTTGAATCGGTTCTAACTTTTGATCGAACAATCGTTCCACCTCGCGTAGCAATGCTTGCAAATTCAAGTCCGGCACATTTCGAACAGGTTGCCTTTCTGCCATGTTTATTGTAGGGCTTCTTGATATATGAAATTATAACCTCACAACAAAAACTCACAAGTCACTCAAAAAGAAAATAATTCGGCACTCCACTCGTGTTTACACTCTTTAATGGCTTTTTCTTCTCTCTAATGCTCTCTCAACACTCGTGCCTTTTTCCACTCAATTTCCTCTCGTGATTTCGTAAGCGACTCGTCGTGACCTTATCGTAGTTCAATGGGTCGGCTTCAAATGGCTTTACAAGGGATTGATGTTAGGTTACGGGTAGGCTAAAAGAAACAAGAAAGGCTTTAGGCTAAGTGTGGCTTAGAAGATGAATAGAAGAGAATGCCAAACTTACAAACTCGAAACACTTTTTTTTTATCGAATTTTTTTTTATTGCGTGAAATTTCACTACGGGGGATATAAAAGAGTGTAGAATGAGATTTTGGAAAAATTTCTATTGAAGTGTCTCC
>NC_053449.1:30819777-30918756 GCF_007990345.1 Gossypium hirsutum
ATCTTATTACTCGACATCAAGTTTCCCTCCTACCATTGTTTACCATCCAACGCCACATTTAAACCAATTTTCTTCTTTATTAGCCTACCCTACACCCGACATTATCCTTGTAACCCATTTTGAAACGACCCTCAAGCAGCAATTAAGTCTATCGAGACGAATTACGAATTTGTGAGACGAGGTCGAGTGGTAAAGGCAGAGAGTGTGAGTTTATTCGAAAAAAAGCCTAAAAGAGAGTTCAAACACGAGTGAGTGAATTTTTCTTTTTGAGCGAACTTGAGAGATTTGTGGTGAGAATTATTTTTTCTTTCTAATTTAACTTTTGTTTTCTAATATTTTGTTGAAGCATGTCTGAAGAATTTTCTGAATTTGAATTCCAATGTGGAGACAAGAAATGCAAAGGATAATGCGATCTGAATTTCGACAATTCGACAAAGATAAAGAAGATTTGACATCTACTATCGTTGACATCAAGATTAGTGCAATCCTTCAAAGATTGGAAAATGAACCACAATGTGAAGATATGTTTCACACGCGTTGCCGTGTCCACGATAAAGTTTGTTGCCTCATTATTGATGGTGGAAGTAGGTCAAACATGGCTAGTATTCGAACGGTAAAAAAACTTGGCTTGGCCACTACCAAGCATCCACGACCCTATCAACTGCAAGGACTTGGTGTTGAAGGCAAATTTGAAGTTACTCAACAGTGCGTGTTGCATTTTCCATCGGAAGATACCAAGACGAAGTCCTTTGTGATGTTGTGCCTATTCAAGTTTGCCATTTGTTGCTAGGAGAACCATGGCAATCGGATCGCAGGTCATTCACGATGAACGTACCAATAGGTATTCCTTCAAGCATCAAGGAAGGAAAATCACTTTAGCGCCGCTCACACCGAACAAGTGCAAGAAGACCAATTCAAAATGAAGCAATCCATTGAGCGAGAAAAGGAGAAGAGATTGAAAAAGAAATTGAAAGAAAACAAAAGAAACGAAGAAGAAAAGAAATTGCAAAAGAAAAAGAAATCGAAAAGTGAGAGAAAAAGAAATGAAGAAAAGAAAATTGAAAAAGAAAAAGCGAAAAAAGAAATTGAAAGAGAGCTTGAAAAGAAATCAAGTGAAAAAGAAAGAGAGTCTATAAAAGAAACGAGTGTCATGGAAAAGAAATTGAGATTGAAAAAGGATGTGAAAAAGAGAAAGAAATCGAAAAAGAAATTGAGATTGAACAAAAGTGTGAGGAAAAGAGAAAATTGAAAAAGAAAGAAAAGACAATGAGTTAGAAAAAAAAACGAGAGAAAAGAGGCAAAAGAGCAAGAAAAAGTGAGGAATCTGTTTACTAAACCACATGAGAATTTGTCTTGTTTTGTTTCCTCTTGTCAGGTCTCCGGAAGGCAAGTGACGATAATTTTCAACTCCAATACCTCTCGAAGGAGAGAGGTTCCTTTGGCTGAAAAGTAATGTTCTCAATGATCCTAGTTCGCCTATGCCAAAAGGTAAGCAAGGTATGAATGTTGAAAGTTTTAAAGCACTTCTGCCTTACTCGATTGTTGATGGACACACTGTTGATGATTTGGTCTTTAGAAAGAATCTGAACTTTGACGTGGCTATTTGTCATTCTTTGATTGATGATGATCCATTTGTTTTGTCTAATGATAAGAAGATTCTTGCTTTGAAAATATCATTTTTGATGGTATTGGTTGTTTATCTTTAACTTGCAATGGAATGCATGTTTTGGATGCGCAAGATGAAAGTCTATAAATTGTTCATTTATCTGATTCATGTGAAAGGAATGGAAATGTATTGTGAGTATGTATTGGCAAGATTTTTATGAAGACGAATAAATCAGCACCAACAAAATCTGAATTGAGTGATCAAAAGTCGAGATATCATTTGCTTGGTTGTGTTGATTCATGTGGATTATCTAATTTATGGTGTGAAATTTCCATGTTTTCATAAATCTTTCGAATGAAATTTAAAGGGTTTGCTTGTTTGAATTTGAGTATGCTAACACCATCATTGTTTAATTTGTGTAAATTGTTGGAGATAAAAGGACTCTTTTTGCCATTTGGATCGAGTAGTCAAAATCATGTCTTTAATCCTGGAGTTTGCTATTAGAATCATCCATGAAAGAAAGCAAGCATCGTAAATTTGTTTGAATGAATGTGTAAACAATCTTTGTTTGTATGATACTTTGTCTTTAAGTTTGAAAATGAGCCATGTGAATCTTGTTGGTTTGTTAAGTCAAAATCAAAATTTTGTTTTCGGAGGATGTTCTCAACTGTGGATTAAAAGATCCGAACATGTTTTGAATGATAATGATTTTGAGTTGCTTAGTGCTCTTTCTATGAAGTCGGTCATGAAATGCCAAATCAAACTGAAATGGCAAGAGAAAATTTTGTCTTTGACCCCGGTGAACACCATTCTATATCATTGCCTAAGGTAATCGAACCATGGAAAGTTGACTTCCAAAACCATAGCTATCAAATGCCTTGTGATTTATGTTTGTTTCCATCGAAGAAAAGGTAAGAACGATTTCTATTTCGACCCCGGTATTGGATTATTTGTTCAAACTGTGAATCAAATCTCAAAAAGTTCCTTTGTGTTTAATCTTCATCGTGTCACTAATTCGTTTTATTCTTTTAAAGGTGACAATGTGAAGTGGTACCCTCCTAAAGAGGGAGGGCATGCGAATGAGCTTCTTTTGATCCGAGTTAATTGTGGCTTTCAGAATCTTCAACAATTTTTCGAGAGTAAATGGCCCGATTTGGGGACAAATCGCTTTAAAGAGGGAGGGGATGATACGACCATGCCCCGGGCACACTTTTGGATCAGCTCCCTAAGCATTGTTTGCAAATCCATGCGAGCTGAATTAGTTCAATTTCATTTCGTTAAGCTTCGTTTAGCTCGTTTCCAGCTCACTCGAGCTCAAGTCAACTCACTCAAGCTCAATTCAGCTCAATATTAACCCAATGAGCTTATTTTTAGCTTTCTTTAGCTTGCATTTATTTTGCTGAAATAAACATTTAATTTGTCATTAGTTAAATTAGTTGTTTATCTTAAGTTAGTTAATTTGTTAAAATCTGGACAAATAATTAATTAAGTGTTTTAATTATATCTAAATTAAATACTTAATTAATTATGATGTTTAAATATGTCTAAAATTGTTAATATGTATGGCCAAATTTAATGTGCAAATTATTGAGTTCATATGCTGCTAATTTAATGTGTTTGAAATGCATTTAACTTGCTGATTTAATTTGCTGCAGGTTCATGAACGGATTGGTGCAATGTATGGGAGTGTGCATGCACAATTGAGGTTCAATGGATGGCATTTAAAGGAGCACATGCATTTGGGACGTTCATGCAAGAGGGAGTTGCTGAAAGTTCATGTATTTGAAGATTCATGGATCATATTTATGGGGGAAAATACATGGGACGTTTCATGCATGATTCATGCATTTTCAAGATGACCATTCAAGTATTTTAGGCACATTAATGCCTCATTCAGCCAAGGGAGATGTAGGATCATTAAAGAGCTGCACATTCATGGAATTATGGAGATTCTTCAAGGCTAAGGATGCATGAATGCATCAAGTGAAGCATCATGATGGTTCGGCCAATTCATGTACCATCTTCAAGCATGAACTGGATTTAATGCTATTTGTGTGAACATGTTAAATACCTGTGTGAACAGAATTTAAGTTAGTGTGAACAACATAGATGCCGAATATCAATAGGCATTTTAGGCTTATAAATAGCTTACTAGTTTATTGTAAAAGGTTACAGAATTTGATCAATTAAACTTAATAGAACTTTGTTCTTGTGAGGTTACCTCCTCTCTTCCTTCGTTCGAGTCTCGAAGCGACTTATCTAGCTTGCTAGTGGTGTCAATCCGAACTCCATTGAACTTATCACCGAATCGGTGTGGCGTTCAACCATCTTCCTATACCTTTGGTTCTTACCTCCATATAGGTAACGGGTCACGGTCCGCTTCTATCCTTCATCAAAATTCACCTTAAGCAATATAAGACTCGGGGCAATACTTTTTAGTATTGAATCATTCTTAAAGTTTGAGTTCTTTATCCATTTCCGTCTATTTATCATCTTTGTAACTTAATTCTTTGTTAAACCGAACCTATCTTTCATCAAACCAAAACCCATCCTTTGAACCCATTTTGCCTACCTTCCGCTTATAAAACATTCAAACTCCATCTATCTACAAATTTGAACGAGCTTCTCGTCGACGATCGGGCATCTTAAGTGAACCCGACTCAATCAATCGGGCCGGATCACATCATAATCGATTCAAAATTCCCCAAAATTTAGGGTTCTTGCCGTTTTCTATTTCTTCTTGTTGGATGAAATTCAGCTGCTGAAATTTGGGTAATTCATCTTGGGTGTTCAATTGGACCGATTCGCAACTTAAATTCACTTCTTGAACCGTTCAATTTCATCTATTTCTTTCTTTTCTTTTTGCCGCCCAAATCCCTAATCTTCCAATTAAAAATCTGATTGTTTCAATCTACTTACTGTTTTGGTGTTCTTGGCAGATTTGGCTTGTAGAATTTCACTATTGGAGTTCGATTTCATCTTCTTGAACTTCGAATACATTTATTCATTCATTCTTTGTTCCTTGCTGCTCATTTAATTGAATTTGAGGACTTAATTTCAGATCTGATTAATTTAATCTTGTTCTTTGTTTTAATTTTCAGATCTGTTCGTTTAGAGCTTTTGTAGGAGTTTCCTGTAACTTGGCAACTCGATCTTGGTCCGCGCGCAACCCCCGTATCATTTGGTATCAGATTTTGGGTGTTTTGGGTGTTCTTGGTTGATTTCTAAACTGATCTCTATTTTTTAAAGCACAAACAGCAGTTTTACCCAGAAAAATTGTTCGAAAAAAAATCATTTGATTAGATAAACATTGTCCGATTGATCTGAAATTTTACATACATATTTTTGGCACTGTGATAGAATATAAAAAAATTAATCCCGCAAAAAAATCAGTCAAAAAAGTAAAAAAAATCAAAAAATACGAAATTCAATAAAAATTTAAAAAAAGATTCATCGGGTTGAATTTGGATCCCAAACTTTCCAGATAAAAAATTCAATATATAAGGACACTCTAGATTTAATTTCGTGATTTTGGGAGATTGGGAACACCTCGAACGAAGTTGTCAAGTTACTCCGTAGTTTTTCGGGTTTTCTGTTTTCAGCAATTTTTATTGATTCTTAGCTGTAGGTTTTCATTTGTTTGCCTTTATTCTTCCTTTACGTTATCTACCACCTTCTTGTTTCTTGTGTTAGTAGGATTTAAACGTGTGCACAACTTCTTCCTCGGTGCAACACGAATCAATTGGTGTCTCGTCAGTTTTTGGCATCCTAGTGCAAATTAGGATTCTTTGGTAGATCGGTTCATCCACTCTCTAATTGGTTGATATAAACTCTGATAAAGAACTCACAAGATTGAATTCTACCTCATTGAGAATTTGAATTTTCTTTTGAGTGATTAACGGTGAGGTTTGCTAACTTTTATTTTGAGTGTTGAGTGTTTATTTTGCAGGTATTTCAAAAAAAAGAGGAAAAAAATAAGATGGTAGTCCGCCGAACCCTTAATAGCCAAATGGGAGACGATTTTAATAACCAAAGGACCAATATTTTCCATTCTAGGTGTTTATAAAAGGTAACTTATATTCACTTATTATTGATAGTGGGAGTTGTTCGAATCTAGTAGCAGTTATTTGGTGGATTCCTTAAAGTTACCTTGTATCGAGCACCCTAAGCCGTATCACCTTCAGTGGCTTAATGAATGCTCAGAAGTTAAAGTTACAAAACAGTCATTGATCACTTTTAAGCTCGGGAATTCCAAGGATGAGGTATGGTGTGATGTGGTCCCAATGCATGCGACACACTTGCTCCTTCGACGACCTTGGCAGTTTGATCGTGATGCTACACACCAAGGCAAGCTCAATAGGTACTCTCTTGTGTTTAAAGGCCAAAAATTCACTTTGCTCCTTTAGATCCCAATGATGTATATAAGGATCAATTAAAAATGATGAAATTTTGTGAGGGGGTAAGGGAGAAAGAACAAATACAAAAGACAGAGAGAAAAGAGGCTAGTAGTGAAAAAAGTCAAAATCTAAATAGCCCAAAGGTGAGTGAATCCGCAAGTGGTAAAATGAGAGTGAAAAATTTGATGGCAACAAAAAAAGATGTGCGGAGAGCCCTACTCAATAAACAGCCTTGTATCCTTATGAGGTTTAGGCAAAATTATTTATCTTTATCTAACATTAACGAAAATTTGCCTAGTGTGTTTCAATTTTTTTTGCAGGATTATGAGAATGTTTTTAGTAAGACCCCTAAAGGTTTACCACCTTTACGTGGGATAGAACACTTCCATTGGCCACATACGAAAGATAACTTTCAACTTCAATACCTTTTCGATGAAAGACGCTTTCATATGATCAACATAGGCAAGGATGAAGATGAAATCACACTATGATACGAGCTCGATTCGGATGATGTGACGAGTCGTATTATATTCCCGATCGAATTTAGGTAGTGTCGATTTAGTTCAAAATTCAATAAGATGAGTTATATTGGTTTTAAATGAATTAGGAAGCAAAATGGGGATAAATGGTTTCCAATGAAACAAGTACGAACCCTTATTAACAAATAAGGACCCGGGCTTAAAGGTTTCAAAGAAAAGGGAAGAAATGGTAGATAAAACCGAGACCCTCTATTTAGCAAAATAGGAACCTTCGGTATAGTTGGAACGCCACACCTTATGGTGATAAGTTCAAAACAAAGTCAGATTGTCGCCACTCGTAAAGATAAGTCAATTGAGCTTTGAAGAATAAAGAGAGTGAATTGCCTCACTAAAATTATATTTCATTCAGAGATTTGTCAAAAAGTCCTTTTACAAGAAAAATAGAAACTATTTATAGACTTTCAACTAGTAGCCGAATAGACAAGTTCAAGACTTAATTTCTAAGCAAACATTGAACTAAAATTCAGCTTAACTTCATGAATATGGGCAATGTAGATTCGGCTGAATTGTGACCAACTATGAAGCTTCCACCTTAAGCAAATGGATCTTGGAGATGCATGTAGCAGCTACATTCAGCTAATGGGTTTAAATGAGCATTCAAGAGGCAACTGATATGACCCTGGTCAAGGATGCCCTTGATTTCAGCTTGAATTCAGCTCCTCAAGCTCCATTTAGCTTGGTTCAGCTCACCGAATTTTATTTTAGCTCACATGAGCTTAATTCAGCTCGTTTGAGCTTGGTTTAAATTCAATTTAGCTCATTATTAGCTTTTAGCTAAATTAATTTTATTTGCTGGAGTTTTAGACCATTTAAATAAGCATGTAAATAAGTTTCATTACAGCTTTTAAATATGTCTTAATTTATTACAAGTGTTTAATATGTCTTGATTTGGCTGAATTAAAGGTGTCTAGATGTCATTTAATTTGTCTAAATTATTACATGTTTTAAATTTGTCCAGCCGAATTTATGTGTTATGATTTGTTAATATTTAAGTTGTCTCAATGTTAATTAGGATGTTCACATTATGTTTTAATTAAGTTCATTTGTCTTATGTAGGTGCACCCAAATTTGAAGATACATTGGGCAGATTCATGCATGTAGATTCAATGAATGTGAAGGTACATCCCTTTGGACGGCACATGCATGTAAGGAATTAATGCAAGGTGCATGCATAGAAAGGTTCAATGGACGGCAATCAAGAGGCATTTGCATGTTCATGATGGTCATTCATGTATTTGAAGATTCATGGATCAAATTAATGATGGACCATGCATTGGACGGTTCATGTATTGATCATGTGTTCACACCTTGTGTTCACACCATGATGACCATTTAGTTGGATGTTCACACACAAGAGTCTACTCAAGCTCCTTGTTCACACCAAGTTTGATCCTTCATGAAGCTTCATTTAATTAAGCCACTCATGGTGAAACAACATGAATTAAAGGCTCCATTAAAGGAGTTAGCCGAATCTAGCCATGCATGCATGAAGAACATTTATCCAAGTACATCAATGCATATTCATGAAGCTAACCACTCACCTCCCATTCGGCCGAACATGGACAAGAACATCATTGGACATTTTTCTAGAAGTTTCATGTTTTAATTAGGTACATTACTTAATTGTTAAGTTCATGAATGGACTATTCGGCTAGCATAAGATACTAGTATAAATAGTTGGTTATTTTCAATTGTAAAGGACTTTTTGTCAAACTTTTGAATGAACTATTGTTCTTGTGAGGTTACCTCCTCTCTTCTTTCGTTCGAGTCTCGAAGCGACTTATCTAGCTTGCTAGTGGTGTCAATCCGAACTCCATTGAACTTATCACCGAATCGGTGTGGCGTTCAACCATATTTTTATACATTTGGTTCTTACCTCTATATAGGTATTGGGTCAAGGTTCGCTTCTATCCTTCCACAAATTTCACCTTAAGCAATATAAGACTCGGGCAATACTTTTTAGTATTGAACATTCTTGACGTTTAAGTTTTATTTTCCATCTCCATCAATTACCTTTTTCTAACCTACCTTGTTTCTATTCTAAACCGAATTTATCAACACCAAACCACTCATCTAAACCCTCTCAAAGCTTCCGCAACCCTTAGCCTAAATCACCCAATTTTGACAACTCCAACTACTCCTCGTAGACGATCGGGCAACTTAAGTAAACTCGACTCCATCAATCGAGCCGGATCACATCATTTGGTATCAGAGCTACTAAAACGAGGAGTACCGATGTTCGTATCAAGCTCGGAATAGGTTCGAAACGTGAAAAAAAATCAAAAAAAAAAGTTTGAGTTGTAATTTAAATTTTTTTTCCTTGTATTTAGCTTACTATTGTATTGGAGTAACAAAAAAAAAATCAAAAAAAAATTCGAAAAAAAAAATTGATTGAAAAAAAAAATTCAAAAAAAAAAGTGAAAAAAAAATCGAGCAAAAAAAAAAAAGGTGACCAAAAAAAAATCAAGTTAAAAAAAAGTAAAAAGTCTTGCGAGTTTTTATTTTATTTTTTTTCTCTCTTATTTGCTCCGATCATCAAGTTTCCCTTCCTACCGTTATTTACCCATCCCAACGCCACACTTAGCCTTGATTTTATTTTGTTTAGCCTACCCTACACCCACATCATTCCTTTGTAACCTATTTTGAAACCGACCCTCAAGCAGCAAATTAAGTCTATCGAGACGAATTACGAAATTGTGAGACGAGGTCGAGAGGTAAAAGGCACGTGTGTTTTACATCAAAGAAAAAGCCTAGAAGAGTGTAAACACGAGTGTGAGTGAAAATCATTATTTCTTTGTGAGAGATTGGTGAGGATTTTGAATTGGTGAGGTTCATTTACTATTTATTCTATCTTTCGATTTTCTAACATTTTCTTGAATCATGTCTCAAGAAGAATTCTCTACCGATGAATTTCAATACTTGGTGAACGAGATGGGCCGAATATTGGAGGAAAAACTAAGCCCATTAAAAAGACGTTTGGACCGAGTGGAGGAAAAAGCCTGACGGAAGCAAACTACACCGAGTCGAGAAATAGAGTTAAGTGCATCACGACGACATTATTCGAGAAGAGACACATATCAAGACTCCTATTCAACAAGGCTTTCGAGACCGCGAGAAGAAAACTTCGAGTCAAAAATCACTCGAGATGAGCGAGAAAGGACGAGCTATTCCTCGTATGCTTCAAAGAAGTCCTTCCCAAAGGATTGTTCTCGAAGAAATGGACGAGAAGCTTATGAAAATATTTTCTCTTTCTTTGAGCCAAATGATTATCTCTTTGATTCTTTCGTGTCATCCGCACATTGTAGTGAAAAAGAAAAAGAAATCAAAATAGTGAGTGAAAAAGAAAATGAAGAAAAGAAAATTGAAAAAGAAATTGAGATTGAGAAAAAAATTGAAAAAGAAAAAGATGTTGAAGAAGAAACGAGAGAAAATGAAGATAGTGAGCGAGAACAAGAAAAGGAGGACGAAATTTTAACTAACCCCCGTGATGTTTGTTTTTGTTCTGTTCCTTCTTTTCAGGTTCCGACAAATCTTTGTGACGAATATCAACTTCAATATCTTCCTAACGAGCGACGTTTTTGCATGACCA
This sequence comes from Gossypium hirsutum, assembly GCF_007990345.1. Taxonomy (NCBI): domain Eukaryota; kingdom Viridiplantae; phylum Streptophyta; class Magnoliopsida; order Malvales; family Malvaceae; genus Gossypium; species Gossypium hirsutum. The sequence goes on from NC_053449.1 coordinate 30,829,909, forward strand.
AAAAAGGTAAGGATGAAGTTGAAATCAAACCACACGAGTTTGAAGGTAAGCGAGGTAAGGAAGTTTTAAAAACCGAGTCATGGCCATCAAGTTTGAAAGTTGTTGAAAATGACTTTGTTTTAAAAAAATTCTCTTATTTTCATTCGATTAATTTCTATTCTTTGAATGTGGTTGATGTTGTTCGGTACGAACGACAAACTAAAGATTTGGTTTTGCATGATGATGGTATTTCACGAAAGGCGATTAAATTCTTCATTTGTGACAATTTTGTGCACCAATTAACGCTTTGTGGAAAATCCATGAATTTGTGCAAGTATGAATTGATGAATGTAAAAAGTTTTAATTGTTTGTCCCTGTGTATGCAAAAATCCCATTGGTTTAACGTGTTTGGTTTAATGAAATTTTTGCTACATTTTGGCATGAATACTCAAAATCAAGTTTTTAAACCCGGAATCTATTTTGGTTCGTTTTATGGGAAAGTCAAGCTTCATCAATTTTGTGTGAACAATTTCTATTGTTTTGATAATTGGGTGTTGAATAAGGAACTGAGGTATGAAAAATTTGATTTCAATTTAAATTCATTCCTTAATCCATTTTTGTGGTTGTATTTGAAGTTCGCATTTCATTTCGTTAAGGTTAATTCAGCCACAGAGATTCGACTAGACTACATTTCCGAGGAGAGAAGATTTATGATGATTGACAAAGGTAAAAATGATCCTTGTTTTTCCATCCCTCGAGGTAAACAAGGTATGATTTACGATAACTTTAAAATTTCTCTGCCCTATTCGGTTGGTAATAAAATTTTTGTTGAAGAATTGGTTGTTGCAAGGAATTTAAATTGTGATGTGTTTAACTGTTCAGCTTTATTTAAAAATGATCTTTGTTTTACTACTTTTAAAGGTAAGGCTCATGAACTTTTTGAAACATCGTTGTTCTCTTTAGGTGGTGCCAAAGATTGTTTTGTTGATTTGATTCGTTATTCACATATTGGTTATGACTTGTGGAAACGATTTGAGACATTTGATTGCCTTAGAACATGTTCATTTACGTTTCGAATAATTGACGAGGCATTAACGAGTAAATTAGTTTGTTTGCATGGTTGTGAACATGTTGCTTTGCATCCGTCCACTCCCATGGGATTTTCTTATTCTATTTTGCTTGCATTTGGATTACAAATTTATTTGAAACCATTTTTGTTAACTCATGGTTATTCCTTTCAGTTGTCCCAATTCCAATCCATCCCGTTCGACCGAGGAAAGCTAAGTAAAAGTTGCTGCGATCGAGTGAACCAATGGCTCGACTTGAGGACAAGTCGTTCTAAAGAAGGGGGGAATGATATGACCCTGGTCAAGGATGCCCTTGATTTCAGCTTGAATTCAGCTCCTCAAGCTCCATTTAGCTTGGTTCAGCTCACCGAATTTTATTTTAGCTCACATGAGCTTAATTCAGCTCGTTTGAGCTTGGTTTAAATTCAATTCAGCTCATTATTAGCTTTTAGCTAAATTAATTTTATTTGCTGGAGTTTTAGACCATTTAAATAAGCATGTAAATAAGTTTCATTACAGCTTTTAAATATGTCTTAATTTATTACAAGTGTTTAATATGTCTTGATTTGGCTGAATTAAAGGTGTCTAGATGTCATTTAATTTGTCTAAATTATTACATGTTTTAAATTTGTCCAGCCGAATTTATGTGTTATGATTTGTTAATATTTAAGTTGTCTCAATGTTAATTAGGATGTTCACATTATGTTTTAATTAAGTTCATTTGTCTTATGTAGGTGCACCCAAATTTGAAGATACATTGGGCAGATTCATGCATGTAGATTCAATGAATGTGAAGGTACATCCCTTTGGACGGCACATGCATGTAAGGAATTAATGCAAGGTGCATGCATAGAAAGGTTCAATGGACGGCAATCAAGAGGCATTTGCATGTTCATGATGGTCATTCATGTATTTGAAGATTCATGGATCAAATTAATGATGGACCATGCATTGGACGGTTCATGTATTGATCATGTGTTCACACCTTGTGTTCACACCATGATGACCATTTAGTTGGATGTTCACACACAAGAGTCTACTCAAGCTCCTTGTTCACACCAAGTTTGATCCTTCATGAAGCTTCATTTAATTAAGCCACTCATGGTGAAACAACATGAATTAAAGGCTCCATTAAAGGAGTTAGCCGAATCTAGCCATGCATGCATGAAGAACATTTATCCAAGTACATCAATGCATATTCATGAAGCTAACCACTCACCTCCCATTCGGCCGAACATGGACAAGAACATCATTGGACATTTTTCTAGAAGTTTCATGTTTTAATTAGGTACATTACTTAATTGTTAAGTTCATGAATGGACTATTCGGCTAGCATAAGATACTAGTATAAATAGTTGGTTATTTTCAATTGTAAAGGACTTTTTGTCAAACTTTTGAATGAACTATTGTTCTTGTGAGGTTACCTCCTCTCTTCTTTCGTTCGAGTCTCGAAGCGACTTATCTAGCTTGCTAGTGGTGTCAATCCGAACTCCATTGAACTTATCACCGAATCGGTGTGGCGTTCAACCATATTTTTATACATTTGGTTCTTACCTCTATATAGGTATTGGGTCAAGGTTCGCTTCTATCCTTCCACAAATTTCACCTTAAGCAATATAAGACTCGGGCAATACTTTTTAGTATTGAACATTCTTGACGTTTAAGTTTTATTTTCCATCTCCATCAATTACCTTTTTCTAACCTACCTTGTTTCTATTCTAAACCAAATTTATCAACACCAAACCACTCATCTAAACCCTCTCAAAGCTTCCGCAACCCTTAGCCTAAATCACCCAATTTTGACAACTCCAACTACTCCTCGTAGACGATCGGGCAACTTAAGTGAACTCGACTCCATCAATCGAGCCGGATCACATCAGCAACTCTTGCTGAAAAATTACCAATAATAAAGAGAGTACTTGAGCAGCCATATCAGGTGTGAATGGACGGTTTTGAAGAGCCTTAAGGTGTGAACACCTTGAACCGAATGGCCAAAAGATTTCCAGCAATGTGAAGGAAATAAATGGCAGCTTTGGATAATGAACAATCATCTCTTTTGGCCGAATGGACACATAGAAAACTTAAAAATCAGCACACCAATTTTAATGCATTCCATGCATGTATCGTTAAGTGCATGAACCCAATATGCATGCATCTTCACATCCATTGAATCTTCATGCATGAATCTGTCCCATTTCACCTTCAAATTCGGCTGCACCTAAAAACACACATAAACTTAATTAATTTCAAGCAAATTCAGCTGAACTAAATTAAAGTATAATGTGAACGTCCTAAATAACATTGAGACAACTTAAATATTAACAAATCATAACACATAAATTCGGCTGGACAAATTTAAAACATGTAATAATTTAGACAAATTAAATGACATCTAGACACCTTTAATTCAGCCAAATTAAGACATATTAAACACTTAAATTAATTAAGACATATTTAAAAGCTGTAATGAAACTTATTTAAATGGTCTAAAATTCCAGCAGCAAATTAATTAGCTAGAATGAAATTCAGCTTCAAAGAAGTTGAATATGTTCAGCTCGTTTTTAAACTCCTTGCTATCATTTTCCTCAACCCGTTCCACCATTGCTAAAATAGTATCTTTGAATCGTTTAGCTCTAGCTCGCGTTATTGGACCAATGGGCAGCTTAATGGCTTCTTGTTCGTTCTCCATTTGATTCGTAGGCAAGCTCACATCATTCCCCTCCTCTTCAGAACGATTTGCCCTCAAATCGGAATCTACATCAAACGGAGACAAATCAGAAACGTTAAAAGTCGCGCTAACATTATATTCACCAGGCAAGTCCAATTTATAGGAGTTATCGTTAATTCGCTCAAGGACTTGAAACGGTCCATCCCCTCTCGGAAGAAGTTTGGATCACCTTTGCATAGGAAATCTCTCCTTACGCATATGCAACCAAACCCAATCTCCCGGTTCGAACACAACTCGCTTACGACCTTTGTTAGCATGTTGCTCATAGTTCTTGGTCTTGGCCTCAATATTGTCTCGAACTCGTTGGTGCAATTGCTTGACGAAATCAGCTTTGCGCTTCCCATCTACATGAACAAGTTGATTAGAAGGCAATGGCAATAAATCAAGTGGAGTTAATGGATTGAAACCATAGACAATTTCAAAAGGAGAAAATTTGGTAGCTGAATGAACAGCTCGATTATACGCAAACTCCACATGTGGTAAGCATTCTTCCCAAGCCTTCACATTCTTCCGAATAATAGCTCGAAGCAAGGTAGACAGAATCCGGTTGACCACTTCGGTTTGGCCATCCGTTTGCGGATGGCAAGTGGTTGAAAACAGCAACTTCGTTCCAAGATGCCCCCATAGTGTCCTCCAAAAATGGCTAAGGAATTTTGCGTCTCGGTCGGACACGATCGTTCTAGGCATGCCATGCAACCTGACCACCTCTTTAAAAAATAAGTTAGCAATATTAACGGCATCATCAGTTTTATGACATGCTATAAAATGGGCCATTTTTGAGAACCTATCTACAACCACAAAAATTGAATCTCGGCCATTCTTACTCCTAGGTAAACCTAGCACAAAATCCATGGAGATATCAGACCAAGGGGTTTCGGGAATAGGTAATGGTTTATACAAACCGTGGGGCTTAATTCGTGACTTAGCCCGTTTGCACACAATGCATCTATTACAAAATCGTTCGACATCTCGTCGCATCTTGGGCCAAAAGAAATGTTCGTGCAATGTAGCTAATGTCTTAGCAACACCAAAGTGCCCCATTAATCCTCCGCTATGGGCTTCTTCGATCAACACTTCTCGTACGGAACCTTGGGGTATACAAAGCTTTCCTTCTCGGAATAAGTACCCATCATGTCGATAGTACTTCTCATAGGCTCCCTTGGCACATAATCTAAAGAATTCACCAAAGTCAGCATCGTTGACATATAAATCTTTAAGAAATACAAACCCCATTTAACTTAGCATCCAAAATATTTAGCAACGCATACCTTCGAGATAGTGCATCAGCCACTACGTTTTCCTTACCTTTCTTATATTTAATAACGTAGGGAAAAGATTCGAGAAATTCTACCCACTTAACGTGTCGCTTATTCAACTTGTGTTGCCCCTTTAAATACTTCAAGGACTCATGATCGGTGTGTATGACGAATTCCTTGGGCCAAAGATAGTGTTGCCACGTTTCTAAGGCTCGGATCAACGAATAGAGCTCCTTGTCATATGTTGGATAGTTTAAGACAGCACCATTCAGTTTCTCGCTAAAATAGGCAATAGGACGACCATCTTGCATCAACACAGCTCCAATGCCTAAACCTGATGCATCACATTCTAACTCGAAAGTTTTATCAAAGTTAGGCAAAGCTAATAACGGTGCATGAGTTAAACAATCTTTAATTTTCAAAAAGGATTTTTCTTGTTCCTCTCCCCAAATGAAGTTGGAATTCTTACGAATAACCCCGGTTAAAGGTACGGCTAAGGTGCTAAAATTTGGCACGAATCGACGGTAAAAACTTGCTAGTCCATGGAAACTTCGAACTTGGGAGACATTCGTCGGACGGGGCCATTCTTGGATTGCCTTGATCTTCTCTTGATCGACTTCAAGACCCTCCGAGCTAACAACAAAGCCTAAAAACACAACCTTGTTAGTGCAGAAATTACATTTCTTCAAATTAGCATACAAGGTTTCTTTTCTCAATACTTCCAAAACAGATTTTAAATGTAAAATATGTTCATCCAAATTTTACTATAGATCAATATATCGTCGAAGTATACTACGCAAAATCTACCAATAAAAGGTCTTAAAACGTGATTCATAAGCCTCATGAATGTGCTTGGGGCGTTCGTTAAGCCAAATGGCATAACGAGCCATTCGTAAAGCCCATGCTTCGTTTTGAATGCAGTCTTCCACTCATCTCCCTCACGCATCCGTATTTGGTGATAACCGCTCTTAAGGTCGATTTTTGAAAATAAACTCGCACCACTTAGCTCGTCAAGCATATCATCCAATCGTGGTATAGGATGACGATACTTGATAGTTATTTTGTTTATAGCACGGCAGTCCACGCACATCCTCCACGTTCCATCCTTCTTTGGAACTAGTAAAACAGGCACGGCGCATGGACTAAGGCTTTCTCGCACATAGCCCTTTTCAAGGAGTTCATTTACTTGCTTTTGTAATTCTTTCGTCTCTTCAGGATTGCTCCGGTAAGCAGGTCGGTTTGGAATTGCAGCTCCCGGCACAAGATCGATTTGGTGTTCAATTCCACGAATAGGTGGTAACCCACTCGGGATTTCTTCCGGGAATACGTCTTGAAATTCCTGCAACACAGACAAAATAGAAGAAGGCAATTTGTCATCAAATTCGTTAGTGCCAAGCAAGCTCTCCTTGTACAAAAGAACCAACAATGGTTGTTTCAATAGCATCGATTTTCGAACTTCCCTCTCTTTTACAAACAAATTCTTTTTTTCAATCTCATCACTCATTTCTTTTTCTTTTGAATCACTCTCTTTTTTTATCACTCATCTTTTTGTTTTTCTTCTTTTCGTCACTCTTTTCTTTATTCTTTTCATTTTTTTGCTCTCTCTCGATTTCTTTTGATTTTTCAATCGAACTCCTCATTTTGAGTTGATCTTCGTACACTTGTTTTGGTGATAACGGAGCTAGAGTTACCATTCGTCCCATATGTTTGAAAGAGAATCGATTTGTGTAACCATCATGAATTGCTCGCTTGTCGAATTGCCACAGACGTCCCAAAAGAAGATGTCCCGCATGCATCGGTACAATGTCGCACATCACTTCATCTTGATATTTTCCGATTGTGAATGAAATGAGCACTTGTTTTGTTACCTTTAATTCTCCACCATCGTTAAGCCATTGGAGTTTATACGGATGGGGATGTTTGGTGGTGGCCAATCCGAGTTTCTCCACCATCAACGTACTAGCCACATTTGTACAACTTCCCCCATCGATTATCACGCAACAAATCTTACCTTGTACTTGACATCGCGTATGGAAGATGTTTTCGCGTTGTTGATCATTTTCGGCACCTTGCAAAGTGAGATTTCTTTTCACAACCAAGATTTCTCCATTCTCGGCTTGTTCGATGTCTTCCTCTTCTTCGAGTTGTTCAACAGCCTCGTTCTCTTGTTCACTTTCGGATTCAATTTCTCCATCATCTCGAACAAACATTGCATTTCGGTTCGGGCATTGGCTTGCGATGTGGCCCCTTCCAAGACATTTGAAGCATTTGATGTCTCGAGATCTATTTGGTTGGGCAACCATCTTTCCTTTACTCGATTCGGCAATCGGTTTGTTGAATTTGGTAGCTCCACTTACTTCTTTATTTCGACTCGGCAAGTCTCGTTTGTTGGACCCTTGCCCCCACTTAGTCGTAGAAGAAGTATTAGGGAAAGAGCGGAACGTACCCTTTCTCTTTAATTGTTTTTCAACCTTTATGGCCATATGGACCATATCAATGACCTCGACATAATGGTGTAGCTCCACAATATTTGCAATATCTGGTTAAGGCCGGCGAGAAATCGAGCCATGGTGGCTTCTCGATCTTCCTCCACATCGGCGCGGATCATGGCCACTTCCATTTCCTTGTAGTAATCCTCCACGCTTCGTTGGCCTTGAGTTAAGCTTTGGAGCTTTTGATACAACTCCCGGTGATAGTAAGCAGGAATGAATCGCTTTCTCATTATGGCTTTCATTTCCGCCCATGTAGACACGGGACGTTCGCCATTGCGTCTTCGGCTCATCGTGAGTTGATCCCACCATATTATGGCGTATTCGGAGAATTCTATAGCAGCTAACTTTACCTTCTTGCTTTCCGAGTAATTGTGGCACTCGAAAACTAACTCCACCTTCTTCTCCCATTCAAGATAGGCCTCGGGATCCGACCTTCCTTGAAAAGTAGGAATCACCATTTTAATGTTTTTTAAATCATCATCGATCCTCTCTCGATCTCTTGGTCCCCGTGCTCGTTGGCCTTGTCGCCTTGCACTTTGTCGCGAAGCTCGATCACTTTCAACGTCACTTGCTTCATATAGATCATTTGCATGTTGCCATGGACGTTCTCGCTCTCTTCTCGGAATAGGAGGGGTGTTCGCACGTTGGCTTCGTTCCTCCATTTGTTCCATTCGTTCATAAAGGGAATCAAATTGAGGTTGGAACAAACGAGAAATTTCTCGCACAATTGCTTGAACTTGTAGATCGGGCACTCCGCCTCCGGGAACGTTTCTCCTTGGTTGAAGATTAACTCCTCCACCAGCGGCATTCGAGGCTCCTCCACTTGTTGCTCGTCGTTCCGGGCTCCTTGACATGATGATTAAAATTAAGAAAATATCCTCACCAAAAAAAAAACCTCACAATTCACTCACAAGAAAAGAATTCACTCCTCTCATGTTTCACTCTATTTTCGGCTTTTATCTTGATGTACTCTCTTGCCTTTTACCTCTCAAATCCAACTCTCGATATTCTGAAAAGCTACTTAGATTTATCCACACTTGTGGGTCGGCTTCAATGGGTTTTGCAAGGGAAAGTCGTATGGTTTAGGGTAGGCTCGAAAGAAAGAAAGGCTTAAGATGTGGCGTATAAAATGGATTCACTAATTGAATTTTTTTTAATAGCGTGAAAATTCACTAAAATGGGTATAAAGGAGTGTAGAATGTGATTTTAGAAAAAAATTTGTTGAAGTGTCTCCAGACTCTTTTTTTTTTTTTTTTACGGATCTTTCACGTTCTTTTCGTCCGCACCTAGACCGTATGCAATTTTTTTTTTCAAATTTTTTTTTTCAAATTTTTTTTTCGATTTTTTTTCGATTTTTTTTTGAATCTACAATTTACGTACCTAATTTAACCAGCTCTGATACCAACTGATACGAGCTCGATTCGGATGATGTGACGAGTCGTATTATATTCTCAATCGAATTTAGGTAGTGTCGATTTAGTTCAAAATTCAATAAGATGAGTTATATTGGTTTTAAATGAATTAGGAAGCAAAACGGGGATAAATGGTTTCCAATGAAACAAGTACGAACCCTTATTAACAAATAAGGACCCGGGCTTAAAGGTTTCAAAGAAAAGGAAAGAAATGGTAGATAAAACCGAGACCCTCTATTTAGCAAAATAGGAACCTTCGGTATAGTTGGAACACCACACCTTATGGTGATAAGTTCAAAACAAAGTCAGATTGACGCCACTCGTAAAGATAAGTCAATTGAGCTTTGAAGAATAAAGAGAGTGAATTGCCTCACTAAAATTATATTTCATTCAGAGATTTGTCAAAAAGTCCTTTTACAAGAAAAATAGAAACTATTTATAGACTTTCAACTAGTAGCCGAATAGACAAGTTCAAGACTTAATTTCTAAGCAAACATTGAACTAAAATTCAGCTTAACTTCATGAATATGGGCAATGTAGATTCGGCTGAATTGTGACCAACTATGAAGCTTCCACCTTAAGCAAATGGATCTTGGAGATGCATGTAGCAGCTACATTCAGCTAATGGGTTTAAATGAGCATTCAAGAGGCAACTCTTGCTGAAAATTTACCAATAATAAAGAGAGTACTTGAGCAGCCATATCAGGTGTGAATGGACGGTTTTGAAGAGCCTTAAGGTGTGAACACCTTGAACCGAATGGCCAAAAGATTTCCAGCAATGTGAAGGAAATAAATGGCAGCTTTGGATAATGAACAATCATCTCTTTTGGCCGAATGGACACATAGAAAACTTAAAAATCAGCACACCAATTTTAATGCATTCCATGCATGTATCGTTAAGTGCATGAACCCAATATGCATGCATCTTCACATCCATTGAATCTTCATGCATGAATCTGTCCCATTTCACCTTCAAATTCGGCTGCACCTAAAAACACACATAAACTTAATTAATTTCAAGCAAATTCAGCTGAACTAAATTAAAGTATAATGTGAACGTCCTAAATAACATTGAGACAACTTAAATATTAACAAATCATAACACATAAATTCGGCTGGACAAATTTAAAACATGTAATAATTTAGACAAATTAAATGACATCTAGACACCTTTAATTCAGCCAAATCAAGACATATTAAACACTTAAATTAATTAAGACATATTCAAAAGCTGTAATGAAACTTATTTAAATGCTTATTTAAATGGTCTAAAATTCCAGCAGCAAATTAATTAGCTAGAACGAAATTCAGCTTCAAAGAAGTTGAATATGTTCAGCTCGTTTTTAAACTCCTTGCTATCATTTTCCTCAACCCGTTCCACCATTGCTAAAATAGCATCTTTGAATCGTTTAGCTCTAGCTCGCATTATTGGACCAATGGGCAGCTTAATGGCTTCTTGTTCGTTCTCCATTTGATTCGTAGGCAAGCTCACATCACACTACATGAGCCTGAAGGTAAGCGAGGTAAGGAATTTTTAGCAACTGAGTCCCGTGCAGATTTGAAAATTATTGATAAAACTTTTGGTGATTTAGTTCTTAAAAGATCCCTTCATTTTGATCCGATTAATTGTTATTCTTCAATTGTGGTTGATAAAGTCATTATGAAAGGAAGCGTGAGTTGTTATTCTCTTGATTTGCCTTATGTAAAATCCTCGAATTTGTGCAAATCTGTTGTGGTGAATAAGGTTAACTCAACAACAGAGCTTCGAATACACTATGCCCCCGATGAGCGAAGGTTTGTTTTAAATGAAAAAGGTAAAATCGACCCTTATTCTTCTGATTATCAAGGTAAGATGCTTGAAACCTTTGAAACACTTTTGTACTCCTCGGATAGTGATAAAGATCGTGTTGATGAACACTTAGATCGAAACGTGCTTGATTGTCCTATTTTATTTATTGATGATCTATCTGTTTTGATGGTTGATAAAAAGATTCTTGTTTTTGATAATGCATGTGTGAGTGAATCTATAGACCGTCGATTAATGCATGGTGATACGGCCATGCCTCAAGCCCTACCTAGCCCGAGCAAGGAGCCTTTGGAGTTGCCTCGAGGTCCCATGATATGAGTCACAAAGGCCCAACCCAAGCTTAAGAAGGTGATGGGCTCAAATCAAGAAAATCAAGAAATCGAATCTTGGCCCAATTTTGCTGTTTGGAGCGATTTCAAGAATCAAGAAAATCAAGATTTCAAATCTTGGAAATCTTGGTCCAAGAAACCGAATCTTGCAGCCAAAGTGCGTTGGATCTCCATTACGAGCGTCAACGACCCAATTTTGGTAGGAGATGGATCACAAGCCCAAATTCTTAAAGGCGAGGCCCAATAAGCAAATTCCCAGCCCAATCAAGAAATCCATACATATTTAGTTGAAAATCAAGCCAAAATGTCAAAGGGCCCAATTTGTAAACATTTTAGTTGTTTAAGTTAATTTTTAAGTTTTAGGAATATCACATGTTAAATTCGGCCCAAAACAGCCCAATAGGATGCATGGCTGAATTTTCCTTTGTTTTTTTAATTAAGTTTAAATTTTTTAAGTTTTCTAATTAGATTAGGATTTGTTGGAGGCCTATATAAGCATTGGCCAGCAACCCTTTGTAAACATCTTATTATTATTTTTTCTATCAAATTTCAGATTTGTTGAGTGCAGAATTTTCTTTGGGGTTTTCTCCAAGAATTCTCTCTTGAGCTTTCTTTAGAAGTTGTTTTAACAATCTCTTGATTGTGGGAGCTATCTTCAACCTTCTTCTTGCCATCGATATTCTTTGGAGGGGAGATTAGAGCCGTTTGAAGAGATTTGTGAAATCTTTCGAGATTTCAAGGATCTTTAGGACTTATCCTTTAATTCTTGCTGTTTTCGATTTCTTTCTTTACTTTTCTTTGCTTATACTTGTGCCGATTTCTCATCTAATATTTTCCTGTTCTTGTTTGTTTTCCAGCATTGATTAAACTCAAGATCTCATCGTTTAAGTTGTTCTCCTATTGGCAGCACCCATTCGAACCCAAAAATCCCCAATTCCTAGGGTTTGGCCGATTGGATTTCTTTCAATTTGGGAATCAATTGATTGCTGGAAATTGGGCATTCTTGGCCGAATCAATTTGTTGACCGATTCGCAATCTTTCTATACTTCCAATTTCGTTTGATTCATCTATTCTATTTCTTTGTTTCTTGCTGCTCCTTTAATTGAATTTGGGGATTTAATTTCAGGTCTGATTAGTTTAATCTTGTTATTTGTTTTAATTAGCAGCCACTAATAAATTTGTCTTAATTAAGACACATTAAAACTTTGTAATTAAACTAAACATATTTAATTTATGACTTAATATACACATATTAATGGCATGTACTAAAATAAAACACATTTAATAAGCTGAATTAAAATGTCCAGATTAAGACACATTTATTTAATTAAATGATGTGAGCTGATTCTAAACTAGCACAACTAATTTAAATTTATTCAAAATGAATATAATCAGCTCCTTGAACTATTTAAGTGCCGAATTGAGCTTAATTGAGCTGACACAAGCTAAAATCAGCTTGTAGGAAGGTGTGAATCAAACTAGTTGAGCTGGGCATTTTATGTGCAATCAATCCATCACTCCACAATCGAGCAATATAACTTGCTACGGCATCTTGGAACTTCTTGGCACATGCTCGAGTAATTGGCCCCAAAGGCAACTCCATGGATTCGGCACCTATCTTCATGGGCAAGCTCATATCATCCTCCCTCTCTTCGAAGTGATTCGTCCTCGAATCGTCACTTACATCAAAAGGAGAACGATCAGCAACGTTAAAACTTGCACTTACTCCATACTCACCTGGTAGGTCAATCTTGTAAACGTTATCGTTAATCCGTTCCAACACTTGAAATGGACCATCACCCCTTGATTGCAATTTGGATTTCCTTTGTTCGGGAAATTGTTCCTTGCGCATGTGGATCCAAACCCAGTCAACGGGTTTGAATACAACTTTATTAGCAGTTCGAACATATTGTTCAGTCCTCCTCTCGATATTATCTTTGACCTTTTTGTGCAATTGTTTGACAAAATCGACCTTTCTTTTACCATCTACATGCACTAACTCATTAATAGGCATAGGAACCAAATCAAGAGGGGTAATGGGGTTAAAGCCATATACTACCTCAAAAGGAGAAAATTTCGTAGCGGAATGAACAGTTCGATTGTATGCGAACTCCACATGAGGTAAGCAATCTTCCCACATTTTCAAATTCTTTTGCAAAATAGCTCGAAGCAAAGTCGATAGCACACGGTTTACTATGATATAAGAATGCACGCGGACCAAGATCGAGTCGTCAAGTCATGAGAAACTCCTACGAAAGCTCTAAACGAACAGATCTGAAAATTAAAACAAAGAACAAGATTAAACTAATCAGATCTGAAATTAAATCCCCAAATTCAATTAAATGAGCAGCCAGGAACAAAGAACGAATGAATAAATGAATTCGGAGTTCAAGAAGATGAAGTCGAACTCCAATAGTGAAATCCCACAAGCCGAATCTGCCCAAGAACAAACCGACAATAAAAACCCAAAATTCCAGCAACTTGATTTCCCCAAAATCAGAATGTATTAATCGACAAGAACCCTAGGATTTAGGGATTTTGGTTCGAAACTTTACTGCCCAAAAGTAGACCGATTAAATGGAAGGATCTTGGAGTTAAACAAAGCTGAAACACAAGCAAGGACAGCAAAAAAAAGATTAGATAATGAATCGGCACAAGTAGGAATAAAGAAACAAATCGAAACAGCAAGAAATAAAGAAAAGTCCTAAGAACCCTTGAATTCCCGAAAGAATTCACAAATTCCTTCAAACGGCTCTAATCTCCCCTCCAAAGAATATCGATGGCAGGAAGAAGGTTGAAGATGGCTCCCACAATCAAAAGATTGTTAAAACAACTTCTAAAGAAAACTCAAGAGAGAATTCTTGGAGAAAACCCCAAAGAAAATTCTGCACTCAACAAATCTGAAATTTGATAGAAAAAATAATAATAAGATGTTTTTTACAAAGGGTGGCTGGCCAATGCTTATATAGGCCTCCAACAAATCCTAATCTCACAAGTAACTAATAAAAAATTAAACCTAATTAATAAAATAACAAGGTAAATTCGGCCATGCACTTATATGGGCTGTTTTGGGCCGAATTTTACATGTAATTGCTCCTAAAGATTAAAAAATTAAATTAAACAAGTAAGATGTTTACAAATTGGGCCCTTTGACATTTTGGCCTGATTTTCAACTAAGTATGAAGAAATTTCTTGATTGGGCTGGATTTTGGTTATTGGGCCTCGCCTTCAAGAATTTGGGCTCGTGATCCATCTCCTACCAAAATTGGGTCATTGACGCTCGTAATGGAGATCCAATGCGTTTTGGCTGCAAGATTTGGTTTCTTGGACCAAGATTTCCAAGATTTGAAATCTTGATTTTCTTGATTCTTGAAATCTCTTTGAACAGCAAAATTGGGCCAAGATTTGATTTCTTGATTTTCTTGAAAACAAGAAAGTGAATCTTGATTTTCTTGTTCTCTCGTGTATGCATCTAAGGCCTTGCTAACAAGCTCTTGAATGTTCCCATTTAGTTTGGACCGCATTTGTCGGGCCTTTGATCTCATTATTGGGCCTTGTGGCAATTTGAGCCCATCACGTTCTTGAACTTGGATTGGGCCTTTATGACTCGTATCATTCCCCCCTTCCTCAAAAAGATTCGTCCTCGAATCTAAAAAATCAAATGGGGACAAGTCAGCCACATTAAAAGTAAAACTTACATTGTACTCACCAGGTAGATCAATTTTATAGGCATTATCGTTGATCCGCTCGAGTACTTGGAAAGGCCCATCGCCCCTTGGGTCCAACTTAGTCTTTCTTTTTGTAGGAAATCGTTCTTTCCTCAAATGGACCCAAACCCAATCTCTGGGTTCTAGTACAACCCGTTTGCACCCTTTGTTTGCTTTGTTGGTGTTGGCGTCATTTGTTTTGGCTATTCGCTGTCTAGCCTTCTCATGTAAGGATTTCACCAACTCAGCTTTCTGTTCGCCATCTAAATTCATAACGTGTTCAAGAGGTAATGGCGCAAGATCAAGTACTGTTAGTGGGTTAAAACCATAAACAAGTTCAAATGGGGAATAACCAGTTGTAGAATGAATAGATCTATTATATGCAAATTCAACAAATGGCAGGCATTCTTCCCAATTTCTAATGTTCTTTCCCACAACAGCTCGTAATAAAGTCCCTAAGATTCGATTAACTACTTCAGTTTGACCATCAGTTTGGGGGTGACATGTAGTAGAATAAAGCAATTTAGTACCAAGCTTACCCCACAATACCTTCCAAAAGTGGCTAAGGAATTTGACATCTCTATCAGAAACAATTGTTTTAGGGATGCCATGAAGTCTTACCACTTCTTTAAAGAATAAGTCTGCCACATGTGTAGCATCATTTGTTTTGTGACAAGGAATAAAATGTGACATCTTTGAAAACCTGTCAACAACAACAAATATACTATCTCTTCCTTTTTTGTTCGAGGCAAACCTAAAATAAAATCCATGGATAAATCTACCCAAGGTGAAGTAGGAATCGGTAGAGGAGTGTAAAGGCCATGAGGCATTACCTTAGATTTTGCTTGTTTGCATGTAATGCACTTGGAACATACCTTTTCCACATCCTTCTTCATATGTGGCCAATGGAAGTGTTCTTGCAATATGTCTAGTGTTTTGGCCACTCCAAAATGTCCCATTAGTCCCCCACTATGGGCTTCATGAATCAACAATTCTCTCATGGAACACTTTGGTATTCATAACCTGTTTAAACGAAAAAGAAAGCCATCTACAAGATAAAATTTTTCAAAAGCAGTATGTCCACAATTCTTATAGATATGGCTGAAATCAGTATCATCATCATATAACTCTTTAATATGTTCAAACCCTAAGACTTTAGCATTCAATGTAGTTATTAAAGTATATCGTCTAGACAAAGCATCTGCGACTACATTATCTTTACCTGTTTTATATTGAATCACATAAGGGAATGTTTCAATGAATTCTACCCATCGGGCATGTCTTTTACTCAACTTACCTTGTCCCTTTAACCATTTAAGAGACTCATGATCTGTATGTATGACAAACTCATTAGGCAGCAAATAATGTTGCCATACTTGAAGTGCACGAACTAATGCCAATAGTTCTTTGTCATAAGTCGAGTAATTTAACTGTGCACCGTTCAATTTCTCACTAAAATAAGCAATAGGTTGCTTATCTTGCATTAAAACGGCGCCGATTCCAATTCCTGAAGCATCACACTCAAGTTCAAAAGTTTTAGCAAAATCAGGTAATTTAAGCAAAGGAGCAGAACATAACTTAGCTTTTAGAGTTTGAAAAGCTTTTTCTTGGGTTTCACCCCATTTGAAACCCACTGATTTCTTTATAATTTCAGTCAATGGGGCAGCAATAGTAGAGAAATCTTTCACAAATGGTCTATAAAAACTGGCTAAACCATGGAAAGATCTCACCTCAGTTACCGATTTAGGAGTCGGTCACTCCTTAATTGCCTTAACTTTGTCCTCGTCGACATGAATACCTTGAGCACTAACTATAAAACCTAAGAATATTAGTTTATCACAACAGAATGTGCATTTATCAAGGTTGGCAAATAATCTTTCAGTTCGTAGAATATCCAAAACGGTTCGAACATGGAAAACATGATCATCTAATGACTTTGAGTAAATTAAAATATCATCAAAGTAAACTACTACAAATTTACCCAAATGTAGCCTCAAAACATGATTCATTAACCTTATAAATGTACTAGGTGCATTAGTAAGGCTGAAAGGCATAACTAACCATTCATACAATCCAAATTTTGTTTTAAAGGCTGTTTTCCATTCATCCCCTTCCCTCATTCGAATTTGATGATAACCGCTTTTTAAATCAATTTTTGTAAATATTATTGAACCATGTAATTCATCAAGCATATCATCAAGTCTAGGGATTGGGTGTCGATACTTTACCGTTATCTTGTTGATTGGGCGACAATCAACACACATACGAAACGTACCATCTTTCTTTGGCACCAATAAGACAGGAACAGCACAAGGACTTAGGATCTCACGAATGTACCCTTTGTCTAGTAATTCCTCAACTTGCCTTTGCAATTCCTTTGTCTCCTCGGGATTGCATCTATAGGCTGGTCGATTTGGGATTGAAGCTCCGGGTACTAAGTCAATTTGATGTTCTATCCCTCGTAAAGGTGGTAAACCTTTAGGGGCCTCACTAAAAACATCCTCATAATCCTGCAAAAGAGATTGAAACACACTAGGCAAATTTTCGTTAATGTTAGATAAAGATAAATAATTTTGCCTAAACCTCACAAGGATACAAGGCTATTTATTAAGTAGGGCTCTCTTCACATCATTTTTTGTTGCCAAAAGATTTTTTCCGCTCATTTTACCACTAGAGGATTCACTCACCTTTGGGCTTTTTAAATTTTGACTTTTTCCACTACTATTAGCCTCTTTTCTCTCTGTCTTTTGTACTTGCTCTTTCTCCCTTACCCTCTCACAAAATTTTATCATCCTCAATTGATCTTTATATACATCAGTAGGATTTAAAGGAGCAAAAGTGAATTTCTTGCCTTTAAATACAAGGGAGTATCGATTAAGTTTACCTTGGTGTGTAACATCGCGATCAAATTGCCAAGGTCGTCCAAGGGGCAAGTGTGCCGCATGCATGGGGACTACATCACACCATACGTCATCCTCATAATTGTCGAGTTTAAAAGTGACCAAGGACTGTTTCGTAACTTTAACTTCGGAACATTCATTAAGCCACTGAAGGTGATATGGCTTAGGGTGTTTGGTACAAGGCAACTTTAAAGAATCCACCAAATAACTACTCACTACATTCGAGCAACTCCCACTATCAATAATGAGTGAACATAAGTTACCTTTAATAAAACACCGAGAATGGAAAATATTGGTCCTTTGGCTCTCATCATCTTTCATCTGAATGTTAAGGGTTCGGCGAACTACAAAGCAATGGAAATTAGCAAAGTCCCCTTCTTGTTACCTCGGTAATATTGCAAAGTCGAGAAGGAACCAAACCTTTGTTCCTTTAGTTGTTGCTCAATCTCAATGGCTTTATGAACTGCTTCTTCCAAATCAATGTAAGTTTGTAGCCTCAATGTATTAGCTATCAGCCTGTTCAAACCATCAATAAATTGAACCATAGTTGTTTCTTCATCCTCCTCCACATTAGCTCTCTGAATGAGCATCTCCATCTCTTTAAAATATTCATCCACTATCCTACTACCTTGGATAAGTCTTCTCAGCTTTGTTTTAATTTCTCTATAGTAGTGAGGTGGAATAAACCTTTTACGTATAATCTGTTTCAACTCATCCCATGTCGAAATCTCACCTTCATAATTTTGATGGCGGTTTACCCCAAGTTGAGTCCACCAACTTAATGCATAATCAAAAAATTCCAGTGTTGCTAACGCTACCTTTTCATCATCCGGACATTTATAATACCGAAACATAAGTTCAATCTTAGATTCTGATTCACAATAAGCGTCAGGATCATTCTTACCACGAAATTGGGGAATTGTGAATTTCGGTTTTGCTAAAGAAGGTTGCCCACGATCATGAAAATCATCATCCATTCTAGTGACACGTCGACGGCCGCGCCTCTGGGGTTGGTTATCCCTATCTTCTTTGATTGGATCTCGATATTGAGGTTCTTGATTCAATCGCACCTCATTGATGGTAGCAGTCAAAGCTCGAAGAGCAGCAGCCTGTTCATCCAACTGTTGTTGGAATTTTTTAAAATGTCACTATTATTATCACCTGTAGACATTTTTTTTAAACCTGCAAAACACTCAACACTCAAAAATAAAAGTTATCAAACCTCACCGTTAATCACTCAAAAAGAAAAAATCAAATTCTCAATGAGGTCAAAAACAATCTTGTGAGTTTTTTATCAGAGTTTATATCAACCAATTAGAGAGTGTGAACCAAACTACCAAAGAATCCTAATTTGCACTAGGATGCCAAAAACTGACGAGACACCAATTGATTCGTGTTGCACCGAGGAAGGATTGTGCACACGTTTAAATCCTACTAACACAAGAAACAAGAAGGTGTTAGATATTGTAAAAGGAGAATAAAAAGCAAACAAATGAAAACCTACAGCTAAGAATCAATAAAAAATTGCTGAAAACAGAAAACCCGAAAAACTGCGGAGTAACTTGACAACTTCGTTCGAGGTGTTCCAGATCTCCAAAAATCACGAAATTAAATCTGGAATGTCCTTATATATTTAATTTTTGATCTGGAAATTTTGGGCACCAAATTCAACCCGCTGAATCTTTTTTCAAATTTTTACTGAATTTCATCTTTTTTTGATTTTTTGACTTTTTTGACTGATTTTTTTGCAGGAATAATTTTTTTATATTCAATCACAGTGCCAAAAACATGTATGTAAAATTTCAGATCAATAGGACAATGTTTACCCACTCAAATGAATTTTTTTTGAACAATTTTTCTGGGTAAAACTGCTGTTTATGCTTTAAAAAATAGAGATCAGTTTAGAAATCAACCAAGAACACCCAAAACGCCCAAAATCTGATACCAAATGATATAAGAATGCACGCGGACCAAGATCGAGTCGTCAAGTCACGAGAATCTCCTACGAAAGCTCTAAACGAACAGATCTGAAAATTAAAACAAAGAACAAGATTAAACTAATCAGATCTGAAATTAAATCCCCAAATTCAATTAAATGAGCAGCCAGGAACAAAGAACGAATGAATAAATGAATTCGGAGTTCAAGAAGATGAAGTCGAACTCCAATAGTGAAATCCCACAAGCCGAATCTGCCCAAGAACAAACCGACAATAAAAACCCCAAATTCCAGGAACTTGATTTCCCCAAAATCAGAATGTATTAATCGACAAGAACCCTAGGATTTAGGGATTTTGGTTCGAAACTTTACTGCCCAAAAGTAGACCGATTAAATGGAAGGATCTTGGAGTTAAACAAAGTTGAAACACAAGCAAGGACAGCAAAAAAAAGATTAGATAATGAATCGGCACAAGTAGGAATAAAGAAACAAATCGAAACAGCAAGAAATAAAGAAAAGTCCTAAGAACCCTTGAATTCCCGAAAGAATTCACAAATTCCTTCAAACGGCTCTAATCTCCCCTCCAAAGAATATCGATGGCAGGAAGAAGGTTGAAGATGGCTCCCACAATCAAAAGATTGTTAAAACAACTTCTAAAGAAAACTCAAGAGAGAATTCTTGGAGAAAACCCCAAAGAAAATTCTGCACTCAACAAATCTGAAATTTGATAGAAAAAATAATAATAAGATGTTTTTTACAAAGGGTGGCTGGCCAATGCTTATATAGGCCTCCAACAAATCCTAATCTCACAAGTAACTAATAAAAAATTAAACCTAATTAATAAAATAACAAGGTAAATTCAGCCATGCACTTATATGGGCTGTTTTGGGCCGAATTTTACATGTAATTGCTCCTAAAGATTAAAAAATTAAATTAAACAAGTAAGATGTTTACAAATTGGGCCCTTTGACATTTTGGCCTGATTTTCAACTAAGTATGAAGAAATTTCTTGATTGGGCTGGATTTTGGTTATTGGGCCTCGCCTTCAAGAATTTGGGCTCGTGATCCATCTCCTACCAAAATTGGGTCGTTGACGCTCGTAATGGAGATCCGATGCGTTTTGGCTGCAAGATTTGGTTTCTTGGACCAAGATTTCCAAGATTTGAAATCTTGATTTTCTTGATTCTTGAAATCTCTTCGAACAGCAAAATTGGGCCAAGATTCGATTTCTTGATTTTCTTGAAAATAAGAAAGTGAATCTTGATTTTCTTGTTCTCTCGTGTATGCATCTAAGGCCTTGCTAACAAGCTCTTGAATGGTCCCATTTAGTTTGGACCGCATTTGTCGGGCCTTTGATCTCGTTATTGGGCCTTGTGGCAATTTGAGCCCATCACGTTCTTGAACTTGGATTGGGCCTTTATGACTCGTATCATACTACTTCGGTTTGGCCATTCGTTTGAGGGTGGCAGGTCGTCGAAAATAGAAGTTTGGTGCCCAATTTCCCCCACAATGTCCTCCAAAAATGATTTAGAAACTTTGTGTCACGATCGGACACAATGGTTCGAGGGATTCCATGCAACCTAACAACTTCCTTGAAAAATAAATTGGCAACGTTAGTAGCATCATCAGTTTTATTACAAGGTATGAAATGGGCCATTTTTGTAAAACGGTCTACGAGAACAAATATTGAATCTCTTCCACTTTTGGTTCTTGGAAGGCCTAGAACGAAGTCCATTGAAATGTCTACCCACGGAGCATCGGGAATAGGCAACGGGGTGTATAAACCATGCGGTTTGATTCGTGACTTTGCCTTCTTACAAGTGATGCAACGATCACATTTCCTTTGTACGTCGCGTTTCATTTTGGGCCAATAGAAATGTTCATGCAATATTGCTAGAGTTTTAGCAATTCCAAAGTGGCCCATAAGTCCACGCTATGAGCTTCTTCTACAAGGATGTTTCGCACCGATCCTTGAGGCACGCAAAGTTTTCCCTCACGAAAAAGGTAGCCTTCATGTTGAAAATATTTTTCGTGCGCACCATGCGAACAATTCTTATAAATTTCACCAAAGTCAATATCAGACATATGATGAATTGATACGAGTCACAAAGGCCCAACCCAAGCTTAAGAAGGTGATGGGCTCAAATCAAGAAAATCAAGATTCACTTTCTTGTTTTCAAGAAAATCAAGAAATCGAATCTTGGCCCAATTTTGCTGTTCGGAGCGATTTCAAGAATCAAGAAAATCAAGATTTCAAATCTTGGAAATCTTGGTCCAAGAAACCGAATCTTGCAGCCAAAGCGCGTTGGATCTCCATTACGAGCGTCAACGACCCAATTTCGGTAGGAGATGGATCACAAGCCCAAATTCTTAAAGGCGAGGCCCAATAAGCAAATTCCCAGCCCAATCAAGAAATCCATACATATTTAGTTGAAAATCAGGTCAAAATGTCAAAGGGCCCAATTTGTAAACATTTTAGTTGTTTAAGTTAATTTTTTAAGTTTTAGGAATATCACATGTTAAATTCGGCCCAAAACAGCCCAATAGGATGCATGGCCGAATTTTCCTTTGTTTTTTTTAATTAAGTTTAATTTTTTTAAGTTTTCTAATTAGATTAGGATTTGTTGGAGGCCTATATAAGCATTGGCCAGCCACCCTTTGTAAACATCTTATTATTATTTTTTCTATCAAATTTCAGATTTGTTGAGTGCAGAATTTTCTTTGGGGTTTTCTCCAAGAATTCTCTCTTGAGTTTTCTTTAGAAGTTGTTTTAACAATCTTTTGATTGTGGGAGCCATCTTCAACCTTCTTCTTGCCATCGATATTCTTTGGAGGGGAGATTAGAGCCGTTTGAAGAGATTTTTGAAATCTTTCGGGATTTCAAGGATCTTTAGGACTTATCCTTTTATTCTTGCTGTTTTCGATTTCTTTCTTTACTTTTCTTTGCTTATACTTGTGCCGATTTCTCATCTAATATTTTGCTGTTCTTGTTTGTTTTCCAGCATTGATTAAACTCAAGATCTCATCATTTAAGTTGTTCTCCTATTGGCAGCACCCATTCGAACCCAAAAATCCCCAATTCCTAGGGTTTGGCCGATTGGATTTCTTTCAATTTGGGAATCAATTGATTGCTGGAAATTGGGCATTCTTGGCCGAATCAATTCCTTGGCAGATTCGCATCTTTTCCTTCTTCTCAATTTCGTTTGATTCATCGATTCTATTTCTTTTCTTCTTGCTGCTCTTTTAATTGAATTTGGGAATTTTAAATTCAAATCTGATTCGGTTTAATCTTAATCTTTGTTTTTGATTTCAGATCTGTTCGTCTAGGATCTTTCGTAGGAGTTTCTCGTGACTTGGCAACTCGATCTTGGTCCGCGTGCAATCCTATATCATTTGGTATCAGATTTTGGGCGTTTTGGGTGTTCTTGGTTGATTTCTAAACTGATCTCTATTTTTTAAAGCACAAACAACAGTTTTACCCAGAAAAATTGTTCGAAAAAAATTCATTTGATTGGGTAAACGTTGTCCGATTGATCTAAAATTTTACATACATATTTTTTGGCACTGTGATTGAATATAAAAAAATTAATCCCGCAAAAAAACAGTCAAAAAAGTCAAAAAAATCAAAAAATATGAAATTAAATAAAAATTTAAAAAAAGATTCAGCGGGTTGAATTTGGTTCCCAAACTTTCTAGATCAAAAAATAAATATATAAGGACATTCCAGATTTAATTTCGTGATTTTTAAAGATCAGGAACACCTCAAACGAAGTTGTCAAGTTACTCCGTAGTTTTTCGGGTTTTCTGTTTTCAGCAATTTTTATTGATTCTTAGCTGTATGTTTTCATTTGTTTGCCTTTATTTTTCCTTTACACTATCTAACACCTTCTTGTTTCTTGTGTTAGTAGGATTTTTAAAGTGTGCACAATTCTTCCTCGGTGCAACACAAATCAGTTGGTGTCTCGTCCGCTTTTGGCATCCTAGTGCAAATTAGGATTCTTTGGTAGTTTGGTCCACACTCTCTAATTGGTTGATATAAACTCTGATAAAGAACTCACAAGATTGAATTGTACCTCATTGAGAATTTGAATTTTCTTTTTGAGTGATTAACGGTGAGGTTTGCTAACTTTTATTTTTGAGTGTTGAGTGTTTATTTTTTACAGGTTTTTGAAAATGTCTAAAGGTGATAATAATGAGGACATATTTAAAAGATTTCAACAACAATTGGACGAACAGGCTGCTGCACTTCGAGCGTTGACTGCTACTATCAATGAGGTGCGGTTGAATCAAGAGCCTCAATATCGAGATCAAATTAAAGACGATGTGGATAACCAGCCTCCTGCTCATAGGCGCGCTCCTCGGCGTGTCCCTAGAACTGATTATGATCTTCATGATCGTGGACAACCCTCTTTGGGAAAACCAAAGAGCGAGCAGCAACGAGAACATCTCTTTCATACTGGCTGCCATGTACAAGGTAAGCTTTGTAGAGTTATTATTGATGGTGAAAGTTGCTCGAACGTAGCCAACACGACGATGGTGGAAAAGCTTTGCTTAACCACTACCAAGCATCCACGACCTTATCAACTACAAGGGCTTAGCAACGAAAGCCAATTTAAGGTCACTCAACAAGTGCGCATCGCCTTTTCTATCGGTAAGTATCAAGACGAAGTCGTGTGCGACGTAGTACCTATTCAAGCCTGCCATTTGTTGCTAGGAGAACCATGGCAACTAGATCAAAAGGTCACTCACGATGGTCGTACCAATAGGTATTCTTTCAAGTATCAAGGAAGGAAAATCACCTTAGTGCCGCTCACTCCGGAACAAGTCCATGAGGACCAAATCAAACTGAAAAATTCTGTTGTTAAAACAAGTGAGGAAAAAGAAAAAGAGAATGAAAAAGAGAAAAAAGAGATTGAGAGTGAAAAGGAATGTGAAACAGAAAAGAAAATTGAAAAAGAAGTTGAAGAAAGAAGAGAAAATGAGTTAGAAAAAGAAACAAAAGAAAAAGACGAGGAAAGGCTAGTGAGGAATGTTTTCACTAACCAAGATATGAATTTTTCTTGTGTTGCTACTTTTCAGGTTCCCGAAGGACCGAAAGATAACTTTCAACTTCAATACCTCTCAAATGAAAGACGCTTTCATACGATCAACTTAGGCAAAGATGAAATCACACCACATGATCCCGAAGGTAAGCGAGGTAAGGAAATTTTAGAAACCGAGTCCAGTGCAGATTTGAAAATTATTGATAAAACTTTTGGTGACTTAGTTCTTAAAAGATCCCCTCATTTTGATCCGATTAATTGTTACTCTTCGATTGTGGTTGATAAAGTCATTACGAAAAGAAGCGTGATTTGTTATGCTCTTGATTTACCTTGTGTAAAATTCTCGAATTTGTCCAAATCTGTTTTGGAGAATAAGGTAACGAAATTTTCCAAATTTGTTTTCAATTTATATTCGTGCCTTAAACAGTTTATGTGGTTGTACATGAAGTTTGAGTTCCATTTGACAAAGGTTAACTCAACAACGGAGATTCGACTACACTATGCCCCCGATGAGCGAAGGTTTGTTTTAAATGAAAAAGGTAAAATCGACCCTTATTCTTTTGCTTATCAAGGTAAGATACTTGAAAATTTTGAAACACTTTTGTACTCCTCGAATAGTGATAAAGATCTTGTTGATGAACACTTAGATCGAAACGTGCTTGACTGTCCTATTTTATTTATTGATGATCTATCTATTTTGATGGTTGATAAAAAGATTCTTGTTTTTGATAATGCATGTGTGAGTGAATCTATAGACCGTCGATTAATGCATGGTATAATTATGCAACTCTGTGAACCATGTGAATCTTTTCAAATACCTACTTGTGACGATTATGTTTACCATTTGATTTATTACTCGCAATTTATTCATGGTTTGTGGGAACAATTTGAGACGACTGAATGCCTTAAAACATGTCCATCTTCGTTTCGAATATTTGACAAGGTAGTGGCGAGTAAATTAGATTGTTTGCATGGTAATCTGAATCTGTCCATTCACATGCGTTATACCTGTTCTGTTATACTTATGATTGGACTACAAGCTTGTTTCCATTGCTATTTACTATCTCATGGATATTATTTTCAGAGGACTCAATTGCCATTAGTCCCGTTCGATAGAGGAAAGTCGAGTTCATTTGATTTTTCAGATTCGAGGACGAATCTTTTTAAGGAAGGGGGGAATGATACGAGTCACAAAGGCCCAACCCAAGCTTAAGAAGGTGATGGCCTCAAATCAAGAAAATCAAGATTCACTTTCTTGTTTTCAAGAAAATCAAGAAATCGAATCTTGGCCCAATTTTGCTGTTCGGAGCGATTTCAAGAATCAAGAAAATCAAGATTTCAAATCTTGGAAATCTTGGTCCAAGAAACCGAATCTTGCAGCCAAAGCGCGTTGGATCTCCATTACGAGCGTCAACGACCCAATTTCGGTAGGAGATGGATCACAAGCCCAAATTCTTAAAGGCGAGGCCCAATAAGTAAATTCCCAGCCCAATCAAGAAATCCATACATATTTAGTTGAAAATCAGGTCAAAATGTCAAAGGGCCTAATTTGTAAACATTTTAGTTGTTTAAGTTAATTTTTTAAGTTTTAGGAATATCACATGTTAAATTCGGCCCAAAACAGCCCAATAGGATGCATGGCCGAATTTTCCTTTTTTTTAATTAAGTTTAATTTTTTTAAGTTTTCTAATTAGATTAGGATTTGTTGGAGGCCTATATAAGCATTGGCCAGCCACCCTTTGTAAACATCTTATTATTATTTTTTCTATCAAATTTTAGATTTGTTGAGTGCAGAATTTTCTTTGGGGTTTTCTCCAAGAATTCTCTCTTGAGTTTTCTTTAGAAGTTGTTTTAACAATCTTTTGATTGTGGGAGCCATCTTCAACCTTCTTCTTGCCATCGATATTCTTTGGAGGGGAGATTAGAGCCGTTTGAAGAGATTTGTGAAATCTTTCGGGATTTCAAGGATCTTTAGGACTTATCCTTTTATTCTTGCTGTTTTCGATTTCTTTCTTTACTTTTCTTTGCTTATACTTGTACCGATTTCTCATCTAATATTTTGCTGTTCTTGTTTGTTTTCCAGCATTGATTAAACTCAAGATCTCATCGTTTAAGTTGTTCTCCTATTGGCAGCACCCATTCGAACCCAAAAATCCCCAATTCCTAGGGTTTGGCCGATTGGATTTCTTTCAATTTGGGAATCAATTGATTGCTGGAAATTGGGCATTCTTGGCCGAATCAATTCCTTGGCAGATTCGCATCTTTTCTTTCTTCTCAATTTCGTTTGATTCATCGATTCTATTCCTTTTCTTCTTGTTGCTCTTTTAATTGAATTTGGGAATTTTAAATTCAAATCTGATTCGGTTTAATCTTAATCTTTGTTTTTGATTTCAGATCTGTTCGTCTAGGATCTTTCGTAGGAGTTTCTTGTGACTTGGCAACTCGATCTTGGTCCGCGTGCGTCCCTTTATCATGAATGAAGGAATGAGCGGGTCTTATTTATAGGTGATGAGAGGGGGATAGTTTGCTAAAAATAGAAGATGTTAACTGCTTCAAATCTTCTCAAATTGTGGCCAGCAATGCTTAGTGGCTTTTGACCTGATTTGTTTCTTGATTTTTAAGCAATTTTGGATGCCACACAACTCAGGACTGAGACTCAGTCAATCGTAAATCTTCGGGCAAATCTCTAATTTCTTCAACACTGCAAGGACCTTGTGTAATTAAACCAAAGAATGGTTTAAATGAACAGCCATGTGTAGTCGAATATTGGGTTGACTTGGTCTCCAATTTGGACGATTTTGTAATCCAGCAAAGCTTTCAGACCTATCCAGAATAAATCAACAAGTTAGAGGACCAAAGAATAAAATTTTTCTAATTTAATTAATTAATTAAAACCCAAATTATTAATGAAATATTTTAAAATGAATTATTAAATATAATTTTATATTTTATTATTTAATTTAATCATGCATGGCCCACTTTATGTCTTAAAAGATATAATATATTCAAATTAATATAAAATAAGTCATTTATTGCATGAAAACTATATAATAAAGCATAAAATCACATTTTAATAATTTCTATGTCTTAATTTCATATTTTGACATATTTCCTTAATTTATTAAACAATTACTTAACTTAACAACAGATTTAAGTAAAAAGGTGATAAATTACATAGAAAAAATCCTATATATTTTTCTGTTTATGGTTGTAAATATGTATCTTTTGACTAGATAAATTGGTATGAATGAAATCACTTATGGATGGTTTAATGATGATGAATTTAAGTTTTTATGCTAGCAATTGTATTTTGTTAGGTGTTTGAATGAGGAAAGATGAAATGTTAGTAATGGATGGCGTATATGCATGTTAATGCTAGTAGTTGAATGACTTGGTTAACATCATTTGATATGTTTTGATGTAGTCATTGAGGTGTCTTTGGGCATATTGGTTGAATGTTAGTATATCACATGTATATAGCTAGAATATGCATGATTTTGGTGTCTTGTTATGGCTGGGAATTGTGTGCAAATGTGCTTGTAGGTGCATGTCTTGTTGGGTGAGAAAAATGGCTTGGAAATGGCCTATTGGTCATTCACACTAGTAGAGACACGGGTGTGTGTCTTAGCCATGTGTCAGACACGGCTAGGCAACATGGTCGTGTGTCCATTATAGCTTTTAAAGGGCTACAATTCAAGTTATTACACGGTCTAGCACACAGCCTGTGTAACACCCAAACCCGTCCTAAACGTTATGGTCGAGTCTGGCGTGCCACATCAGAGTGTCTTTCGAAAATAGGACTTGTTGGTAAAAAATCGCTTCTAGGTTTAAAAACCCCTTTATTATTATTTTGACAAATCATCTAGTCAAAACATTTGCCTTGTCATTTGCTATTGTTATAAAATTTTGATCTAAAATTGCGGAAGTTTTTGAAAACTCTAATGTTTAGATTTCATGTTTTTGAAAATAATAATTATTTTGAGAATTCGTCTTCTCCTAAACTAACAGTTTAAAAATAAGTAAGGAAAAACCCAACTATAATTTTAAACAAACATAAATGGCCTTATTACATAAACAAAACCCAACACAAACTTTAATTTTAAAATAAAAGCAAGTGTAAAACAACTACAGTTGAGTGGCCACCTCCGAGTCCCTCGCAGTATCAAATCACCTATGGTTGAGGATTACCTGTACAATTAAACAGAGGAGTGAGTTTACAAAAATTCAGTGTGGGCTTTAGCCCAAAACAGTAAAAGTGTAGTGTGGGCATTAGCCCATTATAGTATCAAAATCAGAATTAGAATACATGTGGGCCTAAGCCCAATACAGTGACAGAATTAGTAATAGAAATGCAACAATGCAATCATGCAACCTATCCCAATCCAGCCAACACACCATCCGTACCAACCAACACACCATGTGGGGATAAAATCGACCCACCCAGCCAACACACCAATATCGCAGCAAAGCTGCCAGTGATCAGAATGGCTAAGAGCCATAAATAGGATAGCTATAAGCTATAAACAGAATGTCTACTAGCCATAAGTACAGTAATATGATTTGCAGAAAGCCATCAGTAGCAATGATATGACCAGCACATAGCCTACAGTAACGGTAATATGATCGGCACAAAGCCATCAGTAGCATCGCAGTAAAGCTGCCAGCAACAGTACAGCAGCAAAACTACCAGTAATAGTATATATGGTCAAGCCACTAGTAACAGTGATTGTCGCAGAGCCACCAATGCAGTACTTCCTCCATAATAGTATCCCAACCCCATGTAGTATGTCGTGTATGCAGAATGCCATGCTCAGAATCAGTCATACAAATCACAGAAAAATCAGTCATACCAATCACAGACAAATTAGTCATTTAAATCACAGACAAATCAGTCATTTACATCACGGACAAATCAATCATTTACATCACAGACAAATCAATCATTTAACCTTGAGGGGCAAAATAGTCATTTTACCCTTTGGGGGTATATCGGTCAATTCACGTAACAGATGTATTACAGTCATTTTACCTATAGGGGCATCACGTTCATTTTACCCTACAAGGGCAGTATGATCATTTTCCCCTATAGGAGCATTACGATAATTTTACAAATATTAGGGTCTCGGTACTTATTACAACCTCTTAAAAGGTCTAGCATCGCTTTGAGCGACTCAAATAACCTACATAGCCAGAACAGTGTATATGGGCCCAAAACCTACTATTGGGCCCAAGTGGGCCCATACGCTTGTTGATACGGGGTTGCCACGGACCAAGATCAAGTTGCCACGTCACGAGAAACACCTACGAAAGCTCTAAATGAACAGATCTAAAAATTAAAAAAAATAACAAGATTAAACTAATCAGACCTGAAATTAAATCCCCAAATTCAATTAAAGGAGCAGCAAGAAACAAAGAAATAGAATAGATGAATCAAACGAAATTGGAAGTATAGAAAGATTGCGAATCGGTCAACAAATTGATTCGGCCAAGAATGCCCAATTTCCAGCAATCAATTGATTCCCAAATTGAAAGAAATCCAATCGGCCAAACCCTAGGAATTGGGGATTTTTGGGTTCGAATGGGTGCTGCCAATAGGAGAACAACTTAAACGATGAGATCTTGAGTTTAATCAATGTTGGAAAACAAACAAGAACAGCAAAATATTAGATGAGAAATCGGCACAAGTATAAGCAAAGAAAAGTAAAGAAAGAAATCGAAAACAGCAAGAATTAAAGGATAAGTCCTAAAGATCCTTGAAATCTCAAAAGATTTCACAAATCTCTTCAAACGGCTCTAATCTCCCCTCCAAAGAATATCGATGGCAAGAAGAAGGTTGAAGATGGCTCCCACAATCAAAAGATTGTTAAAACAACTTCTAAAGAAAACTCAAGAGAGAATTCTTGGAGAAAACCCCAAAGAAAATTCTGCACTCAACAAATCTGAAATTTGATAGAAAAAAATAATAATAAGATGTTTACAAAGGGTGGCTGGCCAATGCTTATATAGGCCTCCAACAAATCCTAATCTAATTAGAAAACTTAAAAAATTTAAACTTAATTAAAAAAACAAAGGAAAATTCGGCCATGCATCCTATTGGGCTGTTTTGGGTCGAATTTAACATGTGATATTCCTAAAACTTAAAAATTAACTTAAACAACTAAAATGTTTACAAATTGGGCCCTTTGACATTTTGGCCTGATTTTCAACTAAATATGTATGGATTTCTTGATTGGGCTGGGAATTTACTTATTGGGCCTCGCCTTTAAGAATTTGGGCTTGTGATCCATCTCCTACCGAAATTGGGTCGTTGACGCTCGTAATGGAGATCCAACGCGCTTTGGCTGCAAGATTCGATTTCTTGGACCAAGATTTCCAAGATTTGAAATCTTGATTTTCTTGATTCTTGAAATCGCTCCGAATAGCAAAATTGGGCCAAGATTCGATTTCTTGATTTTCTTGAAAACAAGAAAGTGAATCTTGATTTTCTTGATTTGAGCCCATCACCTTCTTAAGCTTGGGTTGGGCCTTTGTGACTCGTATCATTCCCCCCTTCCTAAAAAAGATTCGTCCTCGAATCTAAAAAATCAAATGAACTCGATTGTCCTCGATCGAACGGGACTAATGGCAATTGAGTCCACTGAAAAGAATAGCCTTGAAATAGTAAATAGCAACGCAAACAAGCTTGTAGTCCAATTACAAGCATAATAGAACAGGTATAACGCATGTGAATGGACAGATTCAGATTACCATGCCTTAATCGACGGTCTATAGATTCACTCACACATGCATTATTAAAAACAAGAATCTTTTTATCAACCATCAAAATAGATTTATCATCAATAAATAAAATAGGACAGTCAAGCACGTTTCGATCTAAGTGTTCATCAACACGATCTTTGTCGCTATCCGAGGAGTACAAAAGTGTTTCAAAGGTTTCAAGCATCTTACCTTGATAAGCAAAAGAATAAGGGTCGATTTTACCTTTTTCATTTAAAACAAACCTTCGTTCATCGGGGGCATAGTGTAGTCGAATCTCCGTTGTTGAGTTAACCTTTGTCAAATGGAACTCAAACTTCATGTACAACCACATAAACTGTTTAAGGCACGAATATAAATTGAAAACAAATTTGGAAAATTTTGTTACCTTATTCTCCAAAACAGATTTGGACAAATTCGAGGATTTTACACAAGGTAAATCAAGAGAATAACAAATCACGCTTCTTTTCGTAATGACTTTATCAACCACAATCGAAGAGTAACAATTAATCGGATCAAAATGAGGGGATCTTTTAAGAACTAAGTCACCAAAAGTTTTATCAATAATTTTCAAATCTGCACTAGACTCGGTTTCTAAAATTTCCTTACCTCGCTTACCTTCGGGATCATGTAGTGTGATTTCATCTTTGCCTAAGTTGATCGTATGAAAGCATCTTTCATTTGAGAGGTATTGAAGTTGAAAGTTATCTTTCGATCTTTCGAGAACCTGAAAAGTAGCAACACAAGAAAAATTCATATCTTGGTTAGTGGAAACATTCCTCACTACCCTTTCCACGTCTTTTTCTTTTGTTTCTTTTTCTAATTCATTTTCTCTTCTTTCTTCAATTTCTTTTTCACTCTCAATCTCTTTTTGCTCTTTTTCATTCTCTTTTTCTTTTTCCTCACTTGTTTTAACAGAATTTTTCAGTTTAATTTGGTCCTCATGGACTTGTTCCGGAGTGAGCGACACTAAGGTGAGTTTCTTTCCTTGATGCTTGAAAGAATACCTATTGGTACGACCATCGTGAGTGACTTTTCGATCCAGTTGCCATGGTTCTCCTAGCAACAAATGGCAGGCTTGAATAGGTATTACGTCGCACACAACTTTGTCTTGATACTTACCGATAGAAAAGGCGATGCGCACTTGTTGAGTGACCCTAAATTGGCCTTCGTTGCTAAGCCCTTGTAGTTGATAAGGTTGTGGATGCTTGGTAGTGGTTAAGCAAAGCTTTTCCACCATCATCGTGCTGGCTATGTTCGAGCAACTTTCACCATCAATAATAACTCTACAAAGCTTACCTTGTACATGGCAGCGAGTATGAAAGAGATGTTCTCATTGCTGCCGCTCTTTGGTTTTGCCAAAGATGATTGTCCACGATCATGAAAATCATCATCCATTCTAGGGACACGTTGAGGGCTGCACCTATAGGGCTGGTTATCCCTATCTTCCTTAATTGGATCTCGATATTGATGTTTTTGATTCACTCGTACCTCATTCAAAGTAGTATTCAATGCTTGAAGTGTAGCATTTATTTGTGTGATTGCAGCAGTATGTTCGTCTAACTGTTGTTGGACTTTCATAAGTGCATCATTATTATCACCTTTAGACATCTTCAAAACCTGTAAAAAATAAACACTCAACACTAAAAAATAAAAGTTAGCAAACCTCACCCTTAATCACTCAAAAAGAAAAATCAAATTCTCAATGAGGTCGAATTCAATCTTGTGAGTTCTTTATCAGAGTTTATATCAACCAATTAGAGAGTGTGAACCAAACTACCAAAGAATCCTAATTTGCACTAGGATGCCAAAAACTGACGAGACACCAAGTGATTCGTGTTGCACCGAGGAAGGAGTTGTGCATACGTGTAAATCCTACTAACACAAGAAACAAGAAGGTGTTAGATAATGTAACGGAATAATAAAAGCAAACAAATGAAAACCTACAGCTAAGAATCAATAAAAATTGCTGAAAACAGAAAACCCGAAAAACTGCGGAGTAACTTGACAACTTCGTTCGAGGTGTTCCCGCTCTCTAAAAATCACAAAATTAAATCTTGAGTGTCCTTAAATATTTAATTTTTGATATGGAAATTTTGGACACGAAATTCAACCCGCTGAATCTTTTTTTTTTAATTTTTTATTGAATTTCATATTTTTTGATTTTTTTGACTTTTTTGACTGAGTTTTTTGCGGGAATAATTTTTTTATATTCAATCACAATGCCAAAAACATGTATGTAAAATTTCAGATCAATCGGACAACGTTTACCCACTCAAATGAATTTTTTTTGAATAATTTATCTGGGTAAAACTGCTGTTTGTGCTTTAAAAAATAGAGATCAGTTTAGAAATCAACCAAGAACACCCAAAACGCCCAAAATCTGATACCAAACGATAGAGGATTGCGCGCGGACCAAGATCGAGTTGCCAAGTCACGGGAAACTCCTACGAAAGCTCTAAACGAACAGATCTAAAAATTAAAACAAATAACAAGATTAAACTAATCAGACCTGAAATTAAATCCCCAAATTCAATTAAAGGAGCAGCAAGAAACAAAGAAATAGAATAGATGAATCAAACAAAATTGGAAGTATAGAAAGATTGCGAATCGGTCAACAAATTGATTCGGCCAAGAATGCCCAATTTCCAGCAATCAATTGATTCCCAAATTGAAAGAAATCCAATCGGCCAAACCCTAGGAATTGGGGATTTTTGGGTTCGAATGGGTGCTGCCAATAGGAGAACAACTTAAACGATGAGATCTTGAGTTTAATCAATGCTGGAAAACAAACAAGAACAGCAAAATATTAGATGAGAAATCGGCACAAGTATAAGCAAAGAAAAGTAAAGAAAGAAATCGAAAACAGCAAGAATTAAAGGATAAGTCCTAAAGATCCTTGAAATCTCGAAAGATTTCACAAATCTCTTCAAAAGGCTCTAATCTCCCCTCCAAAGAATATCGATGGCAAGAAGAAGGTTGAAGATGGCTTCCACAATCAAAAGATTGTTAAAACAACTTCTAAAGAAAACTCAAGAGAGAATTCTTGGAGAAAACCCCAAAGAAAATTCTGCACTCAACAAATCTAAAATTTGATAGAAAAAAATAATAATAAGATGTTTACAAAGGGTGGCTGGCCAATGCTTATATAGGCCTCCAACAAATCCTAATCTAATTAGAAAACTTAAAAAATTTAAACTTAATTAAAAAAAAGGAAAATTCGGCCATGCATCCTATTGGGCTGTTTTGGGCCGAATTTAACATGTGGTATTCCTAAAACTTAAAAATTAACTTAAACAACTAAAATGTTTACAAATTGGGCCCTTTGACATTTTGGCCTGATTTTCAACTAAATATGTATGGATTTCTTGATTGGGCTGGGAATTTACTTATTGGGCCTCGCCTTTAAGAATTTGGGCTTGTGATCCATCCCCTACCGAAATTGGGTAGTTGACGCTCGTAATGGAGATCCAACGCGCTTTGGCTGCAAGATTTGGTTTCTTGGACCAAGATTTCCAAGATTTGAAATCTTGATTTTCTTGATTCTTGAAATCGCTCCGAATAGCAAAATTGGGCCAAGATTCAATTTCTTGATTTCTTGAAAACAAGAAAGTGAATCTTGATTTTCTTGATTTGAGCCCATCACCTTCTTAAGCTTGGGTTGGGCCTTCGTGACTCGTATCATTCCCCCCTTCCTCAAAAAGATTCGTCATCGAATCTAAATAAATCAAATGAACTCGACTTTCCTCGATCGAACGGGACTAATGGCAATTGAGTCCACTAAAAAGAATAGCCTTGAAATAGTAAATAGCAACGCAAACAAGCTTGTAGTCCAATTATAAGCATAATAGAACAGGTATAACGCATGTGAATGGACAGATTCAGATTACCATGCCTTAATCGACGGTCTATAGATTCACTCACACATGCATTATTAAAAACAAGAATCTTTTTATCAACCATCAAAATAGATTTATCATCAATAAATAAAATAGGACAGTCAAGCACGTTTCGATCTAAGTGTTCATCAACATGATCTTTGTCGCTATCCGAGGAGTACAAAAGTGTTTCAAAGGTTTCAAGCATCTTACCTTGATAAGCAAAAGAATAAGGGTCGATTTTACCTTTTTCATTTAAAACAAACCTTCGTTCATCGGGGGCATAGTGTAGTCGAATCTCCGTTGTTGAGTTAACCTTTGTCAAATGGAACTCAAACTTCATGTACAACCACATAAACTGTTTAAGGCACGAATATAAATTGAAAACAAATTTGGAAAATTTCGTTACCTTATTCTCCAAAACAGATTTGGACAAATTCGAGGATTTTACACAAGGTAAATCAAGAGAATAACAAATCACGTTTCTTTTCGTAATGACTTTATCAACCACAATCAAAGAGTAACAATTAATCGGATCAAAATGAGGGGATCTTTTAAGAACCAAGTCACCAAAAGTTTTATCAATAATTTTCAAATCTGCACTGGACTCGGTTTCTAAAATTTCCTTACCTCGCTTACCTTCGGGATCATGTAGTGTGATTTCATCTTTGCCTAAGTTGATCGTATGAAAGCGTCTTTCATTTGAGAGGTATTGAAGTTGAAAGTTATCTTTTGATATTTCGAGAACCTGAAAAGTAGCAATACAAGAAAAATTCATATCTTGGTTAGTGGAAACATTCCTCACTACCCTTTCCACGTCTTTTTCTTTTGTTTCTTTTTCTAATTCATTTTCTCTTCTTTCTTCAATTTCTTTTTCACTCTCAATCTCTTTTTGCTCTTTTTCATTCTCTTTTTCTTTTTCCTCACTTGTTTTAACAGAATTTTTCAGTTTAATTTGGTCCTCATGGACTTGTTCCGGAGTGAGCGGCACTAAGGTGAGTTTCTTTCCTTGATGCTTGAAAGAATACCTATTGGTACGACCATCGTGAGTGACTTTTCGATCCAGTTGCCATGGTTCTCCTAGCAACAAATGGCAGGCTTGAATAGGCATTACGTCGCACACAACTTCGTCTTGATACTTACCGATAGAAAAGGCAATGCGCACTTGTTGAGTGACCCTAAATTGGCCTTCGTTGCTAAGCCCTTGTAGTTGATAAGGTTGTGGATGCTTGGTAGTGGTTAAGTAAAGCTTTTCCACCATCGTCGTGCTGGCTATATTCGAGCGACTTTCACCATCAATAATAACTCTACAAAACTTACCTTGTACATGGTAGCGAGTATGAAAGAGATGTTCTCGTTGCTGCTTGCTCTTTGGTTTTGCCAAAGATGATTGTCCACGATCATGAAAATCATCATCCATTCTAGGGACACGTTGAGGGCTGCACCTATAGGGCTGGTTATCCCTATCTTCCTTAATTGGATCTCGATATTGATGTTTTTGATTCACTCGTACCTCATTCAAAGTAGTATTCAATGCTTGAAGTGTAGCATTTATTTGTGTGATTGCAGCAGTATGTCCGTCTAACAGTTGTTGGACTTTCATAAGTGCATTGATACGGCCACGCCTCGGGCACACTTTTGGACCAGCTCCCTAAGCATTGCTTGCAAATCCATGCAAGCTGAAATAGTTCAATTCCTTTTCGTTGAGCTCCGTTTAGCTCGTTTCCAGCTCACTCGAGCTCAAGTCAGCTCAATCGAGCTCAATTTAGCTACAATTCAGCTCATTTATTTTATTGGTTGAATAATTAGAGTATTTATTAACTTAGTTTAAGTTATTACAGCTCATAATTATGTTTTGATTTATTTCATGTTTTTAAAGTTGTCTTAGCCGAATTTAATATGTTTAGCTTAAGACTTTATTAAATCTGTCCAGAAGAAATTTATGTGTCATGTTTATTAATATTCAAGTTGTCACAATGTTAATTAGGATGTTCACATTATGTTTTAATTAAGTTCATTTGTCTTATGTAGGTGCACCCGAATTTGAAGATACATTGGGCAGATTCATGCATGTAGATTCAATGAATGTGAAGGTACATCCCTTTGGACGGCACATGCATGTAAGGAATTAATGCAAGGTGCATGCATAGAAAGGTTCAATGGACGGCAATCAAGAGGCATTTGCATGTTCATGATGGTCATTCATGTATTTGAAGATTCATGGATCAAATTAATGATGGACCATGCATTGGACGGTTCATGTATTGATCATGTGTTCACTCCTTGTGTTCACACCATGATGACCATTCAGTTGGATGTTCACACACAAGAGTCTACTCAAGCTCCTTGTTCACACCAAGTTTGATCCTTCATGAAGCTTCATTTAATTAAGCCACTCATGGTGAAACAACATGAATTAAAGGCTCCATTAAAGGAGTTAGCCGAATCTAGCCATGCATGCATGAAGAACATTTATCCAAGTACATCAATGCATATTCATGAAGCTAACCACTCACCTCCCATTCGGCCGAACATGGACAAGAACATCATTGGACATTTTTCTAGAAGTTTCATGTTTTAATTAGGTACATTACTTAATTGTTAAGTTCATGAATGGACTATTCGGCTAGCATAAGATACTAGTATAAATAGTTGGTTATCTTCAATTGTAAGGGACTTTTGCCAATTTGATAATATATTGAAGATTTGTGAGATTTTCTTCTCTCAATTTCGTCCAAAGACTCGTTGGCTTATCTACTAGTTAGTGGCGTCAACCTTGCTCTTTGCAAAAATCGAACTTATCACTTTCAACCCAAAGTGTGGCGTTCATTTGATACCGAGGTTCCTATCTTTGATAGATAGTGGGTCGAGGTCCTTTTTCATCCGTTTCATCCACCTTAAAGACATATAAGATTCGGGTCAACATTTTCCTTAGTGTTGGTTCATTCTTGTTTTTAAGCCTTTCTTTCCATTTCACCTTAAACCGAAAAATTCCCTACCTTTAATATTTGTTTTTCCTTCTTCTTAGCCGAAATACCTTACCAACCAATTCCTTTTTAACCTTAAATGAACCATAAACATCTTCATTGAACAAATATAACTCTTTGATTCAAGACGAACAAAACTTCATCGTTTGGACGATCGGGCAACGAAAACGACTCGGATTCATCAACGAGGCCGGGGCGTATCATGCATCATTATTATCACCTTTAGACATCTTCAAAACCTGTAAAAAATAAACACTTAACACTCAAAAATAAAAGTTAGCAAACCTCACCATTAATCACTCAAAAAGAAAAATCAAATTCTCAATGAGGTCGAATTCAATCTTGTGAGTTCTTTATCAGAGTTTATATCAACCAATTAGAGAGTGTGAACCAAACTACCAAAGAATCCTAATTTGCACTAGGATGCCAAAAACTGACGAGACACCAAGTGATTCGTGTTGCACCGAGGAAGGAGTTGTGCACACGTGTAAATTCTACTAACACAAGAAACAAGAAGGTGTTAGATAATGTAACGGAATAATAAAAGCAAACAAATGAAAACCTACAGCTAAGAATCAATAAAAATTGCTGAAAACAGAAAACCCGAAAAACTGCGGAGTAACTTGACAACTTCGTTCGAGGTGTTCCCGATCTCTAAAAATCACGAAATTAAATCTGGAATGTCCTTAAATATTGAATTTTTGATCTGGAAATTTTAGGCACCAAATTCAACCCGCTGAATCTTTTTTTTTTAATTTTTTATTGAATTTCATATTTTTTGATTTTTTGACTTTTTTGACTGATTTTTTTGCGGGAATAATTTTTTTATATTCAATCACAGTGCCAAAAACATTTATGTAAAATTTCAGATCAATTGGACAACGTTTTCTCCACTCAAATGAATTTTTTTTGAATAATTTTTCTGGGTAAAACTGCTTTTTATGCTTTAAAAAGTAGAGATCAGTTTAGAAATCAACCAAGAACACCCAAAACGCCCAAAATCTGATACCAAATGATACGGGGTTGCTCACGGACCAAGATCAAGTTGCCACGTCACGAGAAACTCCTACGAAAGCTCTAAACGAATAGATCTGAAAATTAAAACAAATAACAAGATTAAACTAATCAGACCTGAAATTAAATCCCCAAATTCAATTAAAGGAGCAGCAAGAAACAAAGAAATAGAATAGATGAATCAAACAAAATTGGAAGTATAGAAAGATTGCAAATCGGTCAACAAATTGATTCGGCCAAGAATGCCCAATTTCCAGCAATCAATTGATTCCCAAATTGAAAGAAATCCAATCGGCCAAACCATAGGAATTGGGGATTTTTGGGTTCGAATGGGTGCTGCCAATAGGAGAACAACTTAAATGATGAGATCTTGAGTTTAATCAATGCTGGAAAACAAACAAGAACAGCAAAATATTAGATGAGAAATCGGCACAAGTATAAGCAAAGAAAAGTAAAGAAAGAAATCGAAAACAGCAAGAATAAAAGGATAAGTCCTAAAGATCCTTGAAATCCCGAAAGATTTCAAAATCTCTTCAAACGGCTCTAATCTCCCCTCCAAAGAATATCGATGGCAAGAAGAAGGTTGAAGATGGCTCCCACAATCAAAAGATTGTTAAAACAACTTCTAAAGAAAACTCAAGAGAGAATTCTTGGAGAAAACCCCAAAGAAAATTCTGCACTCAACAAATCTGAAATTTGATAGAAAAAATAATAATAAGATGTTTACAAAGGGTGGCTGGCCAATGCTTATATAGGCCTCCAACAAATCCTAATCTAATTAGAAAACTTAAAAAATTTAAACTTAATTAAAAAAACAAAGGAAAATTCGGCCATGCATCCTATTGGGCTGTTTTGGGCCGAATTTAACATGTGATATTCCTAAAACTTAAAAATTAACTTAAACAACTAAAATGTTTACAAATTGGGCCCTTTGACATTTTGGCCTGATTTTCAACTAAATATGTATGGATTTCTTGATTGGGCTGGGAATTTGCTTATTGGGCCTCGCCTTTAAGAATTTGGGCTTGTGATCCGTCTCCTACCGAAATTGGGTCGTTGACGCTCGTAATGGAGATCCAACGCGCTTTGGCTGCAAGATTCGGTTTCTTGGACCAATATTTCCAAGATTTGAAATCTTGATTTTCTTGATTCTTGAAATCGCTCCGAACAGCAAAATTGGGCCAAGATTCGATTTCTTGATTTTCTTGAAAACAAGAAAGTGAATCTTGATTTTCTTGATTTGAGCCCATCACCTTCTTAAGCTTGGGTTGGGCCTTTGTGACTCGTATCACTTGTGTGGCCCATTTAGTCCAGATTCACGTACGACATTACGAGCCTCATAAACCAACCTATAAATGATCACTTACCGAGGATTTTACCCGTGTAGGCCACAAGCCCGTTGGGCCCATGTGGCCCATTTTGACCCATCGAGGCCTGTAACGGCCCCAACTATGCAAAACGTCACAGTCCAACAACACTTACCACATCACATACATTTTATCCGTGTGGCCCACAAGCCCACTGGGCCCACACAGCCCATTTTGGCCTAATGAGGCCCAGAACAGCCCAAAATCAGATACGGCTATGTATACACCATAACTCAATGCATTAATAGCCACTTATCGCAGATTTCCTCTGTGTGGGGCCCACGTTCCCATTTGGCCTACATGGTACATTTTGGCCCAGCGAAGCCCAAAACTACCAAAGTCAAATGCACGACATGATAAGTCTATCGATTTCTCACTTAACAGCAAAATTTACCCACATGATCCCACTCAACCCAAAACGGCCCATTAGGCCTAATAATAGCCAAGTCTACGAGATCGCTCATGGCGGCCTTTGTCAATGTGTCGACTCCCTCGCTCGAGTGTCCGTGCACCTATGTAGTAGTCTTTGTCGTATTGTTGGCTTTTCGGCATTTCGGTATCCCAGCATTTCGACATTTTCCATACTAAAACGCGAATAGTGTGTGTACACACCTTGATGGAGAGAAACGCAGTAGCCCACGAGCGTAGAACCTTGACTGAATCGACTTATACATCCTAAGCCGTTTGATTATGAATTGATATCACCTCCTTGTGGTTTATCTATACCACAACATTATCTATTAAGCATCAATATCAATAATAAAGGTTAAACAATTACTATCCTAAGGAAAACACACGACCAACAAGAGAACTAGACATTCAGCCAGTATTTGAAAGCACATAACCACTTACCCCTAACAATCGGCCAACCAGATAAATTGAAATCAATCAACCCACAACAGAAAAATAGATTCAGCACTTCAGAGGCTGGAGAAATGATTCGTCGGAACGCTTGTAGGTTGAAACATTTGATCAATAGAGAAGGGAAAAAGAATGAAGGCAAAGAAAGAGAAGTTGAATTTGGCTCACATTAAGAAGAATAGGAAATAGGGAGAAGAGAATAAAGAAAACTGAAATGGGAAAACACCCAAAAAGGTCTATGACAATATTTGGCACTAGAGATAGAAGAGAGAAAATAAAACAAATCGGCATATAGGAAAGCAATTGCTGAAAATGCACCAAATGCACTCTCTAGCCGAATTTGCCAAAACAAAACTCCCCTCAAACGGCTCCAACTTCTCCCATTTCAAAATCTTTCAAAAACTCCACCAATCCCTCCACTGAAATTTTCTCTTTGATTTACTCCAACTCTCCATTCAAATTCAATTCAAATTCTTATGTCCAATTCAACCACAAAGCTCTAGTACAGTTCTAACACCTCCCTAGCTCAAGCAGCAAAATAAACATACAATTGCGCATGCCATGCCTCGAACCTCAGACTCCTTGCCATACATGTAGCGCCACCTTGCCACTAGATCCTTTCTCTCTTTTTGTCATAAAACAACCACTAATTATTATAAGTCCTATAAGCTAACATCCAGGTTCACTTAAGTGCCCAAATTAAAATTTTTCAAACACCCAGACTTGAACCCATGCTTTTCAAGCACTCCCAAATATGCCCAAATACTTAGCCACCAAAGCTACACTTAATTTATGATATTATCTCACACACAAAAATTTTTATGAGTTCCCATGCTCAAGGCCCACTACTTCTAGACCCAAATTCTAGGGCGTTACAGCCTGGCACACGGGCGTGTAGCTTGGCTGTGTGACCCAAGTCAGTGAGTTACACGGGCTGAGACACGGTCGTGTGTCCCTATTTCGAATGCCCACATAGCCTAGCCACACAGCAGTGTGACCCTTGCAGTGTAGTAAATTTTTTCTATTTTCTAAAAAATTCTCCGAGTTTCTGATTTAGTCTCGACTTGTTTCTAATGTATTTTTAGAGCCTCAAGGGCTTGTATAAGGGACAATATGTATGATTAGGAATGGTTTTAATATGATTATCGATATGATTTGAAATGTTTTAAATTTTTGTTCGTTTGATTTGGAAACTCTGGTAATGCTCATAACCCTATTTTGGGGACAAAATATGGGTTAGGGGTGTTACATTTATCGGTATTAGAGCTATGGTTTAGTTGATTGTAGGACTAACATAGCGACATATGAATTAGTATATACATGCCACATATACCTTGTGATACTGTGATGAGTTTGATCTGTTCTAACGATTTATTTCTTATAGATTCAAGATGTTAGCAGAATCTAATCGAGCTATAGTTAACGAAGTTAAAAGTAATGTTGAAGCTTCGAATCAAGAAGCAAGCAATAGTGCTCTTATTCCTTAATCGATTGGTGATAAAATGAAATATTTGTTTATGGGAATGATTTACCAATGGTTCAACGAATTTAAACACGCAAATATGGCTACTCCACCTCCTCCACCCCTTGTTGTGCCTTCTCCGACACCCCTAAATACTACCACCCCTGTACCGGTAGATGATGATTCGTCAAAAGCCAAGTACTGGCTATTAAATACAAAGAGAGTTTTTATAGAATTATTGTGACCCTTGAAGATTGCTTGAGATGCGAATGTCTTTACTGAATGATGAGGCATATTTGTGGTGGATACCTTAAGCACGATGGTATCAGATGATCGAATTAATTGGGACTTCTTCCAAAGTGAATTCAATAAAAAGTATGTTAGTCGATCATTTATCGATAAAAAAAAGAAAGAATTTCTCGAACTAAAGCAAGGAAACCAGACTGTAACTGAGTATGAATGATAATTTATGCAATTAAGCAAGTATGCTCATAACATTGTATCGACCGAGGAGGAAATGTGTATCAGGCTTGAAGATGGATTGAACGATGAGATCCAGTTGGCTGTAACAACACTAAAGTTACAGGAATTTGTAAAACCGTTCGAGCGAGCATAAAAGGTTGAAGAGATTGTAAAAGTAAACGGCAATCAGATTCAAGATTCAGAGATTATAACAAGAGAGGATCATTCAAGCCTACTCAGTCATCTCCCTCAAAGAAAGTTAGAAATGACACAAGTCGGTCAGCTGCTCCTTTCGAGTTTGTTAGCTGAGAGAAATTGAGACAAAGTAATTTCCAGTAAGTAAACGCTCCAGGAGTAAGTGTTGGAAACATAAGAAATGTGAAAAGAACTGTTTCAACATGTGATGACTATAATAAAAGACATTTTGGTGAGTGTCGGTTGAAATTAGGAGCTTGTTTCTGTTGTAGAGCTACCGACCACTTTCTCCGTAACTGTAAAAGAAGCAAAGCAGTTTTAGGAATCAATCAAATAAGCTTGAAGCAACCTCTCATAGGGGTAGAAGATCTGGAAATGCTAGAATACTACTCCCCATCGAGGAAAGATTAATGAGATGAATGAACGATCAGAAGCAAGAACATTGGTTAGAGTTATGCAATTCAAGCTTGAGAAGAAGCTACTCCAGATGTTATTGCGGGTACTTTTTCTCTCTTTGATATTAATGTATATACATTGATTGATCCTAGATCAACTAATTCATATATATGCACTACATTAATAGACGAAAAGAAAATACCTGTTGTATTTACTGAATATACTGTTAAGGTTACAAATCCTTTAGGTCAATTTGTTATACTTAACCAGTTATATAGGTCTTGCCCACTGAAAATTAGGGATTATGATGCGATCCGGCTCGGTGATGTGAGTCGAGTAGTTGATGTGCCCAATCATAAAATAGATAAGTATCGTTCGATTCAGAAATGTAGTTTGAAAGTTGGCTAAATATGGAGCAAGG
Source organism: Gossypium hirsutum (assembly GCF_007990345.1). Classification (NCBI taxonomy): domain Eukaryota; kingdom Viridiplantae; phylum Streptophyta; class Magnoliopsida; order Malvales; family Malvaceae; genus Gossypium; species Gossypium hirsutum. The sequence goes on from NC_053449.1 coordinate 30,874,363, forward strand.
TTTCAAAAATTGGTTCAAAAGAGTTAAGTTTGAAATGTATAGGTTTCGGCAAACAAGAAAATAATAAGAATGGAACGGTGTGGATGAAAAAGATCAAAATGGACTTCAGGTAAAAAAGGAATCAGTACTAAAATGGAGTACTAACCCGATTCTTATAAGACACTTAAAGGTGGTGAAAAGGACCTTGACCCGCTAACTATAAGAGTTAGGAACCAGAGGTATCAAATGGTTGAACGCCACACTCGGGATTGAGTGATAAGTTCAAAGAAACAAGGAAGACGCCACTAGCAAGCTAGATAAGTCTACTTGAGTTTAAAACGAAATAAGAGAGTTGAAAAACTCATAAAATATATAAACATTAATGAAAGGTTCAAAAGTTCTTTTTTACATGTTTTGAACTCGATATTTATAGCCAAATAAGGGCTAGCAGAATGGACAAAATACTTGGCTAAAATTCCATCTTTAAATTCACTTAATTAAGCTGAAAATTCCAAGTTGCTTCCTGGTGCATTTGAGAGGTCAAAATTCAGCTTCTAGATGCCTTGAAATTCAGCTGGAGTAAATTGGAGGCATTGGTAGCTGAATGGTGCATGTAGATTCGGCCAAGGGAGTGAACTTTGCTTTAATTGTGGCTCCTTGATCAGCTAAATAGCTTGGATTTCTCAAAGGTTAGCTCGGGTTCTCCAACCGTTCCTAAGTGTGAACTGAAGGAAATGATCAACCCTTGTGTGTGAACACACGAAAATGAAAGGGCTTTGTGTGTGAAAGGAACAATTTCTGCTGGTGGAGCTTTAAAGGTGCATTGGTGAGCTGAATAATCAGCTTAGAAAAATGCAACAGCAGCCTCCTCTTTTAATGGCGTCCCAAGTCCCATGCATACATTAAATTCGCCAGCTTGGAAAAATGCAGCAGCAACCTTTCTCTTTAAATGCCGTCCATGTACCTGCACCCATTTAACTCAGCCATTAACTCTCGTTTTAAGACAAATTAAAAGGGGTCAATAAGACATAATAAATTCGGCAGCCACATGGTCAACAAGGCTTAATAAATTCGGCTGAACATAAACAAATTGAACGCTTGTCTTAACCTAGGACAAATTAATGTGTACTAATTGAAGACATATTTAAATCATGTATTAGAAGCATATTTATAAAAATTATTAGACCCAAACTAATTCATGTGCATTTTGAAACTAACTTAACTAACTTATTTGAAAAATTAGATCAAGTCCAGCAACTATAACACTTAAATAATAAAGACTAAAAACGAGCTTGATTGATTTGAAACGAGCTTATGGAGCTAAATTTGTATTTAGTTCAGCTTATAAAAAAGTTCACGAATGGGGCCTGATGAACTGAACCAAGGACGTTTTCGGGGTAGGGTCCTCACAAGCAGGTATATGAAAGGATTCACACAGTTCACAGAGTTGCACAATCATACCGTGCATTAGACGATTGACTATAGATTCATTCACACATGCATCATAAAAATGATCAGAAACAAGAATCTTATTATCAACAACCAAAACAGATAGATCATCATCAAGCAAAATGGAACAACTAAGCACAACACGATCTAAGTGTTTTACAAAAGTTAAATCTTCAACACGATTTTTAACACCATCCGAGGAGAACAGAAAAGTTCCAAGACTTTCAAATGTCTTACCTTTATGAGCAGAAAAATAAAGATCATTTTTACCTCGCTCGATCAACACAAACCTTCACTCCTCGGGGGTATAGTGTAGTCGAAGCTTCGTGGCCGAATTAACCTTATTCAAAAACCAAGTATCAAAACTATAGAAATTATTCGCACGAAATTTAAGATGCTGGATTTTTCCACAAATCGAACCAAAACAAATTTCGGGTTTAAACACACGAGTTTGATTACTTATGCTCGAATGCAATAAAAACTTTTCGCTGAGCAAAAATTCACAATTGTTAAATGAATAAGAATTAAGCATTGATATATTCAAACAATCAAACCTCACAAAAATCTTTCAAACAATCAGAGGTATCCATAAAATTTCATCGAATTGATTGAAAGAATTCATGTAGCAATCAAAACCAATCAAATTAATCATTTTACATGAATACTTTTTATCACAATCAACAATCATGTTTTGCTGACTTAAAGTTGGAGTAATGTCATCATCGCCCCCAACAAGCAAATTCAGGTGATTGGAATCAACATGGAACGAATGATGAGAAGGGCATTCCAAGACACTAATCAGAGAAAAATCAGCAATTTGATTCAACTTATAGCAACCAGGCAAAGCAGTATAATGAATTTCGTTAAGATTAACAACATGAGCACTTTTATCAACGGAAATCAACAAATTCCAATCAGATTGAATCTCAAAAGATACCTTACCTTGCTTACCTTGAAGAGTTGGAAGGATGATATCTTGCAATTAGACATGATGTGATTCAATAGGAAATAAATGATGATTAGAGCATTGCAAGACACCTTTTAGAACGGATTCATCAATTCGCTTCAAGGTTAAACAACATAACAATCGATTGAAAGGATTTTCTATGAGACAAACAAAATGGACGGATTTGTCAAAAGGAATCAAACCACAATCTGATTGAATTTCACAAGGTTTCTTACCTGACTAACCTTTGAATTTTTGAAAGGTAGTCACATCATCCAACTTACCTTTTTCAATTAATTGAAAACGTTGTGTGTCAGAAAGATAATGAAGTTGGAACCAGACAATGGGTGGAATTTTGCAAACCTGAAACGAAGAAGAATCAAAAGGCAAACTCAAACGGGGGTTAGCAAAAACATTCCTTACTTTTTCTTGTTTGCTTTCTTCACTTGTTTCTTTTGCAAACTCTTTTTCTTTTCCACTCGATTTTTTTTCAAGCTCTCTTTCAATTTCTTTTTCCACTCTTTCTTTTTCTTCTCTTTCAATTTCTTTTTCAATCTCTTTTTTCTTTTCACCCACTTTTTTTTTTTGAAATCTCATTTTCATCTTTTTCTTTTCCATTTCTTTCAATTTCCTTTACAATGTTCTTTTCTCACTTACATTGTTTTACAACCAATTTTTTCAATTTGATTTGGTCCTCATGGACTTGTTCCGGTATGAGCGGCGCTAAGGTGATTTTCCTTCCTTGATGCTTGAAGGAATACCTATTGGTGCGATCATCGTGAGGGACCTTGTGATCCGATTGCCATGGTTTTCCTAGCAACAAATGGCAGGCTTGAATAGGCACCACATCACAAACAACTTCATCTTGGTATCTACCGATGGAAAAGGCAACACACACTTGTTGAGTAACCTCAAATTCGCCTTTGTCGTTAAACCATCACAGCTTATAAGGTTGGGGATGCTTGGTATCGGGTAAGCCAAGCTTTTCCACCATTCTAGTTCTGGCCACATTTGAATTACTTTCACCATTAACAATGATGCAACAAAATTTATCGTGGACATGGCATCGAGTGTGAAACAGATTCTCACATTGTGGTTTGATCTCCAATCTTTGAAGGATTAAACTCTTTTCGGTGTCAACAGTAGCATGTGTCAAATCTTCTTTATCTTTGGCGGATGGTACTTGGAGTTCTACTTCTTGTATTTGTCAGAATTTAGATCGCATTATCCTTTGCATTTCTCGCTTCCACTTTCAGAAATGAAATTCAGAAAATTCTTCTGACATGTTTCAACAAAATTAATATGAGCTCGCCCATGAAGATAGGTGCCGAATCCATGGAGTTGCCTTTGGGGCCAATTACTCGAGCACGTACCAAGAAGTTCCAAGATGCTGTAGCAAGCTATATTGCTCGATTGTGGAGTGATGGGTTGATTGCCCATAAAACGCCCAGCTCAACTAGCTTGATTCGCAATTTCCTACAAGCTGATTTTAGCTTGTGTCAGCTCAATTTAGCTCAATTCGGCACTTAATTAGTTCAAGGAGCTGCCCAAAGGACCACATCTATACAGCCACACTAATTTCCTTCTATTTTCTTTGTTTGTTAGCCTACCCGATCCTAAAATATTACCCTACCAAGCCACATCTATTTTGTAAGCCGACCCCAAACGATTTTGATTTGTCAAACTTAGTTTGTGGAGAATTTTGGGAAGTGAAAATTGAGTGGTAAAAGGCAAGAGAGATTAGTGAGACTATTAAAGAGTAGAAAAGCCAAAGTGAGTGTTTATTCTTTGTGAGTGATTGGTGAGTTCTTGTTGTGATTCTTTAAAGAACTTTTAAAATGTCACGGAGCCCGGAAAGGAATCCAAACGAGGGAGGTGGATTTCGTCCAATAAGAAACATTGGAAGGGGAGTGCCGGACCTCACTTTGCAAGCCATTATGCAAGAAATGGAGCGATTATTTGATCGCAAGCTTGAATCAATCGAAGACTGCCTATATCGAGTCGAAACCCGAAGGCAACGCGAAGCGACTCCAGAAGATGCAAGGCGAGAACGAGAGCAACCAATTGACAACTATGATGAAGAAGAATCTGAAGGTGATCACTTATCTGAACAAGGAAACCCTCAACGGTTCCAACGAAATCGAGTCTCAAGAAATCGAGACCGTCCGGATGACAATCTCAAAAATATTAAGATGTCTATTCCGCCGTTTCAAGGGAAGAATGATCCCGAATCTTACTTGGAGTGGGAAAAGAAAATGGAACTCGTCTTTGAGTGCCATAACTACTCAGAAAATAAAAACGTAAAGCTCGCTGCCATTGAATTCTCGGACTATGCGATCGTGTGGTGGGATCAATTGGTGACTAGCCGAAGGAGGAATGGGGAGAGGCCTATCTCTACGTGGGCCGAAATGAAGGCCGTTATGCGCAAGCATTTTGTTCCCTCCTATTACCATCGGGAGTTGTACCAACGATTGCAAAATCTCACACAAGGCAACCGAACTGTCGAGGACTACTATAAAGACATGGAAATCGCTATGATAAGAGCCGACGTGGAGGAGGATCGTGAAGCAACAATGGCGAGATTTTTAGCCGGCCTAAATCGGGATATTGCCAATATCATCGAGCTTCAACACTATGTAGAAGTTATGGACATGGTGCATATGGCAATAAAAGTTGAAAAACAATTGAAACGGAAAGGACCCACGCGGACATATCCAACGGTTTCTACCAACAAGTGGGCTCAAGGGACTAGCAAAGCTCCCAATCGGCCTAAGGAGCCTTTCGTTGCTGCCAAACCCAATCAAGTAAGTGCCGATGCTAGCAAAAATAAAAACGAGGCTATCTCGAATCATTCTCGCGATATCAAGTGTTTCAAGTGTCAAGGAAGAGGCCACATTGCGAGTCAATGTCCTAATCGACGAGTGATGGTGGTTCGTTCAAATGGCGAGATTGAGTCCGAAGATGAACAAGAGGAGGAGCCTGAAATTCCCATGGAGGAAGGTGAAGAGCTCGAGCTGCCCGTTGAAGGAGAATTACTTGTTGTCAAAAGGAGCTTGAATATCCAAGTAGCCGAGGAAGAACAACAACGAGACAACATCTTTCACACTCGTTGCCATGTTCAAGGCAAGGTGTGTAGTTTAATTATTGACGGAGGTAGTTGCACTAATGTCGCAAGTTCTTTGCTGGTTGAAAAACTTGGTTTAGCCACCACAAAGCATCCAACTCCTTACAAGTTACAATGGCTAAATGACGGAGGCGAACTCAAGGTGACGAAGCAAGCAAGGGTGGCGTTTTCCATAGGCAAGTACCAAGATGAGGTGGTTTGTGATGTCGTACCAATGCACGCGGGACATTTGCTATTGGGGCGTCCTTGGCAATTTGACCGGCGAGTAGTCCACGACGGCTATACAAACCGATATTCATTTAAGCACCTTGGAAGGAATGTTACATTAGCTCCTCTCACACCGAAGCAAGTGCATGAAGACCAACTCAAGATGAAGCAATCTATTGAGCGAGAAAAAGAAAAAGAGAAAAAAAAGAGTGAAAAGAAAAAGAAAGAAAAGAATGAGGAGAGTGAGATAAAAACAAGAGTGACAAAAGAAAAAGAGCAAGAGTGTGAAAATAAAAAAATAAGTGTTTTTGCTAGAAAAAGAGAGATTCAAAAATTGATGTATAAAGAGTGTTTATTGGAAACTAACGAACTTGACAATACTTTGCCTACTCCTATCGTTTCTTTGTTGCAGGAATTCGGAGATGTTTTTCTTGAAGAAGTGCCAAATGGCCTACCTCCCATTCGAGGAATCGAGCACCAAATCAATTTTGTGCCCGGTGCTGCAATTCCAAATAGGCCAGCATATAGAAGTAATCCTGAGGAAACGAAGGAATTAGAAAAGCAAGTAGCCGAATTAATGGAGAAGGGCTACATCCGTGAAAGCTTAAGTCCGTGCGCGGTTCCGGTATTGTTGGTTCCTAAAAAGGATGGATCCTGGTGAATGTGCGTTGACTGCCGCGCTATCAACAAAATCACAATAAAATATCGCCATCCTATTCCCGCCTCGACGACATGCTTGATGAACTTAGTGGAGCCCAATTGTTTTCGAACATCGATTTAAAAAGTGGGTATCATCAAATTAGAATGTGGGAGGGAGACGAATGGAAAACTGCGTTCAAAACTAAATATGGTTTGTATGAATGGTTGGTAATGCCATTCGGACTTACCAACGCTCTTAGTACTTTCATGCGTCTCATGAATTATGTTTTACATTCGTTCATTGGGAAATTCTGTGTTGTGTATTTTGATGATATTTTAGTCTATAGCAAGAGCTTGGAAGATCATATTCAACATCTACGTGCCGTGCTTGAAGTATTGCGAAAAGAGGTACTTTATGCCAATTTAAAGAAATGTTCTTTTTGCACTAATGAAGTTGTTTTTCTAGGTTTTGTGGTAAGTGCTCGTGGATTAGAAGTTGACCAAGAAAAGGTCAAGGCGATCAACGAATGGCCGCGTCCAACGAACATCAGCCAAGTGAGGAGTTTTCACGGGTTGGCAAGCTTCTATCGAAGGTTTGTGCCTAATTTTAGTTCTGTAGCTGCCCCCTTGACAGGTATAATTAAGAAAAATTCTCCTTTTGTGTGGACTGATGAACAAGAAAATTCTTTTAATAAGCTTAAAGAATGTCTAACTAATGCACCATTGTTGTCTTTACCTGATTTTAACAAAACTTAATAGTTTTGCAAATTAGTCCCTCGACTAGCTAGATTACGCTACAACAATTTCAGAAACGTAAAAATAATTAAAAATTGAGTTAAAATTCATACCATGCAATCCCAAAGCTTAACCAAGCTTTCAAGCTCCAAAAAGGGGGTTTTCCAAGCCTAATTTCGGTGGAGAAGAAAACTCATGAAGATGAGCACTAAATTTTCTATTATTTGTTTCATGATTATTTTACTAATTACCATTTTAACCATAGTTTTTAACCTTTAAAAATTAACTAAAACCATGCCCATTTTTTACCATTAACCATATCAATGGTATATTTACAACATAAAACCTCCAACCATTTAAATTCATAGCTAATAACTCCCTTTAATTTATAAAACTCAAGTTTTGCACCTTTTGCAATTTAATCCTTTTTATTGAATTAAGTATGCAAATGATAAAATTTCTTAACAAAATGTTTATATGATACTACTAACATGTTGTAGACATTAAAATAATAAATAAATAGATATTCACACATCAAATTTATGGTCCCAAAACCACTGTTTTGGTTCCACTAAAAATGGGCTGTTACAACTCTCCTTCTAAAGAAATTTTCATCCCCGAAAATCTTACTAGAAAAGAGGTTCGGGTATTGCTTTCTAATAGATTCCTCGAGTTCCCAAGTAGCTTCTTCTATTCTGATACGCCCCGGCCTCGTTGATGAATCCGAGTCGTTTTCGTTGCCCGATCGTCCAAACGATGAAGTTTTGTTCGTCTTGAATCAAAGAGTTATATTTGTTCAATGAAGATGTTTATGGTTCATTTAAGGTTAAAAAGGAATTGGTTGGTAAGGTATTTCGGCTAAGAAGAAGGAAAAACAAATATTAAAGGTAGGGAATTTTTCAGTTTAAGGTGAATGGAAAGAAAGGCTTAAAAACAAGAATGAACCAACACTAAGGAAAATGTTGACCCGAATCTTATATGTCTTTAAGGGGGATGAAACAGATGAAAAAGGACCTCGACCCACTATCTATCAAAGATAGGAACCTCGGTATCAAATGAACGCCACACTTTGGGTTGAAAGTGATAAGTTCGAGTTTTGCAAAGAGCAAGGTTGACGCCACTAACTAGTAGATAAGCCAACGAGTCTTTGACGAAATTGAGAGAAGAAAATCTCACAAATCTTCAATATATTATCAAAATGGCAAAAGTCCCTTACAATTGAAAATAACCAACTATTTATACTAGTATCTTATGCTAGCCGAATAGTCCATTCATGAACTTAACAATTAAGTAATGTACCTAATTAAAACATGAAACTTCTAGAAAAATGTCCAATGATGTTCTTGTCCATGTTCGGCCGAATGGGAGGTGAGTGGTTAGCTTCATGAATATGCATTGATGTACTTGGATAAATGTTCTTCATGCATGCATGGCTAGATTCGGCTGACTCCTTTAATGGAGCCTTTAATTCATGTTGTTTCACCATGAGTGGCTTAATTAAATGAAGCTTCATGAAGGATCAAACTTGGTGTGAACAAGGAGCTTGAGTAGACTCTTGTGTGTGAACATCCAACTGAATGGTCATCATGGTGTGAACACAAGGTGTGAACACATGATCAATACATGAACCGTCCAATGCATGGTCCATCATTAATTTGATCCATGAATCTTCAAATACATGAATGACCATCATGAACATGCAAATGCCTCTTGATTGCCGTCCATTGAACCTTTCTATGCATGCACCTTGCATTAATTCCTTACATGCATGTGCCGTCCAAAGGGATGTACCTTCACATTCATTGAATCTACATGCATGAATCTGCCCAATGTATCTTCAAATTCGGGTGCACCTACATAAGACAAATGAACTTAATTAAAAACATAATGTGAACATCCTAATTAACATTGTGACAACTTGAATATTAATAAACATGACACATAAATTCGGCTGGACAGATTTAATGCATGTATAAATTTAGACAAACTAAATAAAATCAAGACATCTTTAATTTAACTAGATCAAGACAAATTAATTAACTCAACTTATTAATGCCGAAAATAATAAGACACATTAAATGACTTAAAGGCACAATTAACACCTAGTTAAATTAGTTAATTAGCTTAAACTAAATTAACTAAAATTTATTCCAGCAAAATAAAAAATGCAAAACTAAAGGAAACTAAAATGAGTTTATTGAGCTAGTTCGAGCTCATTGAGGTTGTAAAGAGCTGGAAACAAGCTAATTGAAGCTCCACAAAATAAAATTGAGCTACGTAGAGCTTGCAAACACGATGAGCCTCGCTTGTAGGCTGAAACAATAGCCGTTCCCGGGGGCGGGTCGTATCATCCCCTCCCTCTTTAAAGCGATTTGTCCCCAAATCGGGCCATTTTCTCGAAAAAAAAATTTTACATCGTCACCAGCCCCTTTGTCGATGGAATTGACATAGTTGCTCCCAAAAACCTGCAAATCAGACATGCCTTGAGTAGGACACAATTTATGTTTATACCCTCCCTCTTTAGGAGGGAACCACTTCGAAGTGTCACCTACACAAAAATTAAATAGATTAGTGACACCATGGTTTATAAGTTCAAAAGGTCTTCTTAAGATCTTATGCAAAAATTGAACCAATGAACCAGTGCCGGGATCAAAAGTAAAAACCGTTCTTACCTTTTTCTCCAATAGACACAAACCTAAATCACAAGTCAGTCGAAAAGCATAATCTCGAAAATCAAAATTGCAAAATCCAAACCCTTTTAACAAGAACAAAGAATAATAATCTCCGGGGTCAAAAACAAAGCTTCCTCTTGCTTGGCTTGACGTTAACTTAGGAATGTATATCCCGGGTTTAAAAACGCGATTTTCATTGATCGTTTCGCAACGCAACAAAAATTTCTTCTTCACCAAGACTTCACACATGTCAAGCAAATAGGAGTTAGGCATACATACATTTGAGCAATCAAACCCTTCATATTTCATTCACACACGTAAACAAGAAAAGTTCACACCACAATTTAGATAATTCACATGATCATCACAAGCACACAGATTAGATGTCAACTTTTCATCACACAATCCCAAATTTTGTTCGGGCTTACCTGGACTTACTTCTTGATCAATCTTGACAATGATAGGCTCATGAGTAGAAAGATATTTCACATTACTATGTAAAACACATTTATCAACAATCAAATTATGATTTCCAATCAGATCAAGATGAAAAACTTTCTCACAAACTAAGTCTTTGCTAATCTCGTCATCAAGAACCAAGTAAGATTGGGAAGACTCAAATACAGTAGATCCCTTACATGGCTTACCTTTAAGCACTTGTGGACTAGGGTCATCTACGATCTTACCTTTCTCGACTAATCGAAATCGTTTCTCCTTAGAAAAATATTGAAGTTGAAATTGATCGATGGGATTTTGAGAAACCTGAAAAGTAGAAACAAAACAAGGAAAATTCATAGGATGGTTAGTAACAACACTCCTTTCTTCTTCACTCTCGTTTCTTCCTTCAATCTCACTCTCTTTTTCGGTTTCCTTTTCTTTTTCGCACTCGTTTTTATTTTCAATCTCATTTTCAATTTTCTTTTCTATCTCACACTCATCCTCTTTTTCTTTCATTTCTTTTTCTTTTTCATTTTCTCGCTCACACTCTTTTTCTTTCTCACATGATGTTTCGATTTCATTACAAAAGTATAAATCATCAAAAAGAGAAACCTTTTGTTGAGAATAAGAAAAGGGTTCTTCACACAAATGGCAATCTTCTCTTTGTGATAGATCTTCCGTAGCCGAGTACTTTGACACTCTTGAAGCACGTTCGCCTCTTCGTAAATAATCCTTTGTAGATGAATAAATTGAGGCACTTATAGAGACACGTTTACTTTTTCGTTACGAACCTACTCCGAGCTTGATACGAATGTCGGCACTCCTCGTTTTAGTAGCTCTGATACCAAATGATGTGCCCCGGCCTCGTTGATGAATCCGAGTCGTTTTCGTTGCCCGATCGTCCAAACGATGAAGTTTTGTTCGTCTTGAATCAAAGAGTTATATTTGTTCAATGAAGATGTTTATGGTTCATTTAAGGTTAAAAAGGAATTGGTTGGTAAGGTATTTCGGCTAAGAAGAAGGAAAAACAAATATTAAAGGTAGGGAATTTTTCGGTTTAAGGTGAATGGAAAGAAAGGCTTAAAAACAAGAATGAACCAACACTAAGGAAAATGTTGACCCGAATCTTATATGTCTTTAAGGGGGATGAAACGGATGAAAAAGGACCTCGACCCACTATCTATCAAAGATAGGAACCTCGGTATCAAATGAACGCCACACTTTGGGTTGAAAGTGATAAGTTCGAGTTTTGCAAAGAGCAAGGTTGACGCCACTAACTAGTAGATAAGCCAACGAGTCTTTGACGAAATTGAGAGAAGAAAATCTCACAAATCTTCAATATATTATCAAAATGGCAAAAGTCCCTTACAATTGAAAATAACCAACTATTTATACTAGTATCTTATGCTAGCCGAATAGTCCATTCATGAACTTAACAATTAAGTAATGTACCTAATTAAAACATGAAACTTCTAGAAAAATGTCCAATGATGTTCTTGTCCATGTTCGGCCGAATGGGAGGTGAGTGGTTAGCTTCATGAATATGCATTGATGTACTTGGATAAATGTTCTTCATGCATGCATGGCTAGATTCGGCTGACTCCTTTAATGGAGCCTTTAATTCATGTTGTTTCACCATGAGTGGCTTAATTAAATGAAGCTTCATGAAGGATCAAACTTGGTGTGAACAAGGAGCTTGAGTAGACTCTTGTGTGTGAACATCCAACTGAATGGTCATCATGGTGTGAACACAAGGTGTGAACACATGATCAATACATGAACCGTCCAATGCATGGTCCATCATTAATTTGATCCATGAATCTTCAAATACATGAATGACCATCATGAACATGCAAATGCCTCTTGATTGCCGTCCGTTGAACCTTTCTATGCATGCACCTTGCATTAATTCCTTACATGCATGTGCCGTCCAAAGGGATGTACCTTCACATTCATTGAATCTACATGCATGAATCTGCCCAATGTATCTTCAAATTCGGGTGCACCTACATAAGACAAATGAACTTAATTAAAAACATAATGTGAACATCCTAATTAACATTGTGACAACTTGAATATTAATAAACATGACACATAAATTCGGCTGGACAGATTTAATGCATGTATAAATTTAGACAAACTAAATAAAATCAAGACATCTTTAATTTAACTAGATCAAGACAAATTAATTAACTCAACTTATTAATGCCGAAAATAATAAGACACATTAAATGACTTAAAGGCACAATTAACACCTAGTTAAATTAGTTAATTAGCTTAAACTAAATTAACTAAAATTTATTCCAGCAAAATAAAAAATGCAAAACTAAAGGAAACTAAAATGAGTTTATTGAGCTAGTTCGAGCTCATTGAGGTTGTAAAGAGCTGGAAACAAGCTAATTGAAGCTCCACAAAATAAAATTGAGCTACGTAGAGCTTGCAAACACGATGAGCCTCGCTTGTAGGCTGAAACAATAGCCGTTCCCGGGGGCGGGTCGTATCATATTCAGTGTCGCTTCTAGAGAACTTTTTCTAAATCTATGTTTTTATTTCTCAATTCTTTCACCTATTGAGATAAAATTCTGATCGGTTTTTCACTGTACGACATATCAAGTTGAATCTCGATACCTGTCGGGGAGATAACATTTGAAGGGTCAGATCGGTACCGTCGTAACATAAACACATGAAAGACATTATGAATCTTTTCTAGTTCTGACGGTAAAGTGAATCGATAAGCAACAGGTCTGATTCTTTCAATAATCTTATATGGCCCGATAAATCGCAGACTTAGCTTTCATTTGGATCGAATCGAGGCGCTTTCTTCCAAGGTGATACTTTCAAGCATACCTTGTCGTCGACTTGAAATTCTCTGTCTTTACATTTAAGATCCGCACAAGATTTTTGGCGATCTAAATCTACTTTCAAACTATCTCGGATCTCTTTTACTTTTTCTTTAGTCTTACGAACCTAATCAACCCCGTGTATCTTTTTCTCATTGAGCTCAGTCCAATATAGCGGAGTTCGGCATTTTTGACCATACAAAGCTTTATACGACACCATTTTTATGCTCGATTGATAACTGTTATTATACACAAATTCAACCAATGAAAAATATTTCTCTTAGTTGCCTTCGAACTCTAATATGCAATAACAAAGCATATCTTCGAGTATCTGAATGACTCGCTCGGACTGACCAATGGTCTGAGGATGAAATGCAGTGCTAAACTGTGACCGCGTACCAAGAGCTTCTTGTAAATTTCTTCAAAATCGTAATGTAAACTGTGGATCTCTACCAAAAATAATAGAGATTGGCACCCTGTGCAATCTAACTATCTTAGAAACGTATAAATCAGCTAACCTCTCAAGGGAGTAACCTGTACGCACTGGAATAAAGTGTGCAAACTTCATCAGTCGATCAACAACAACCCAAATCCCATCTTTCTTCCTCAGAGATAGGGGTAAACCTAATACGAAGTCTATTGTAACTTGATCCCATTTCCATTTCGGTATCATCACTAGCTGTTACAATCCAGAAGGTACCTAATGTTCAGCTTTAACTTGTTGACATATTAAACATCTCGATACAAATTCCAAAATCTCGCATTTCATTCCAGGCTACCAGTACATCCGTTTCAAATCACTGTACATCTTATTACTTCCTGGATGAATAGGTAAGTTACCACTATAAGCTTCGTACAAGATTCTCCGAATGAGTTTTAAAATCTTTGGTACACAAACTCTGCATCTAAAAAGTAAGTAATCATTGGACCTTATATGGAAATCTAAATTAGGATTCGCCTCACACAATATTCTTTTAGCTTCCAAAACATCATCACATTTTTTAGCCTCACAAATCTCTTGAAATAAAATGATTTAGGTTTTAACTTAGCTAAAATCGAACCATTAACAGATAATGACAGCTACGTATTCAACGCTCACAAAGCAAACAATGATTTTCTACTCAGAGCATCAGGCACTACATTTGCTTTTCTAGGATGATAATCAATAATCAAATCATAACCTTCCAACAGCTCGAGCCATTTGCGTTGTCTCAGGTTTAAATATTTTTGCGACATTAAATACTTCAAACTCTTATGATCAGTAAAAATGTGACATTTTTTTTCCAAACAAATGGTGTCGCCAACTTTTCAATGCAAACACAAAAACAACCAATTCTAAGTCATCTGTCGAATAATTCTTTTCGTACAGCTTCAATTGTCGAGAAGCATATGCTATTACTTTGCTTTCCTGCATCAAAACACAACCTAAACCATTTAAAGATGCATCACTGAAAATCAGAAATTCTTTTTCCCAATTTTAGCTAAACTAGAATGGGTGCTTCGATCAACAGTGCTTTCAACTGGTTGAAACTTTGCTGACACTTCTCGGACCATTCGTATTTCACATCTTTCTATAATAGTCGCATCATCAGTGCAGCTATTATCAATAATCCTTTGACGAATCTTCTGCAATATCCATCTAGTCCCAGAAAACTTCTAATCTCAGATACATTTCTCGGAGGTTTCTAATCAACAATAGCTAAAATTTTACTCGGATCTACTCTGATGTCATCTGCCGACACAACATGTCCTAAAAAACAAACTTCTCGAAGCCAAAAATCACATTTACTAAACTTAGTGAATAATTATTTTTTGCATAAAGTTTGCAAAACAATTCGCAGATGTTCAGCATGCTCGGATTCATCCCGTGAATAAACCAAAATATCATCGATGAAAACCATAACAAATCAATCTAGATACAGTTTGAAAATTCTATTCATCATATCCATAAATACTGCAGGTGCATTGGTTAAACCAAACGACATCACTAAAAATTCATAATGTCTGTACTTGGTTTTGAATGTAATTTTTGGTACGTCCAAATCTTTAACTTGCAGCTAATAGTAGCCAAAA
This sequence comes from Gossypium hirsutum, assembly GCF_007990345.1. Lineage (NCBI taxonomy): Eukaryota > Viridiplantae > Streptophyta > Magnoliopsida > Malvales > Malvaceae > Gossypium > Gossypium hirsutum. The sequence goes on from NC_053449.1 coordinate 30,889,465, forward strand.
CAAAGATCAATCTTTGAAAATACTTCTGCACCTTTTAACTGGTTGAATAGATAGTCAATATGCGAGAATGGATGTTTTTTCTTTATTGTCACTTTGTTGAGTTGTCGATAATCAGTACATAACCGCGTAGATCTATCTTTCTTCCTGACAGTTAAAATAGGAGCACTCCAAGGAGAAAAGTTAGGTCGAGCAAAGCCTTTATCTACCAACTCTTGCAACCGTGCTTTCAACTCTTTCAAATCTGTAGGTGTCATTCTGTATGGTGCTATAGATATCAGGGATGTTCCTGGCAATAATTCAATACCAAACTCAACCTCTCGGGTTGGAGGTAGCCCAAGCAACTCTTCTAGAAATACATCCGAGAATTCACATACATCTAAAATCGATGCTAGTTTCCTTTTTGACACTCTAGAGTCAACTATATAAGCGAGATATACTTCATAAACCCTTTTCAACATATATTCATGCCGTTGTAATAGAAATTATACTGGATGTACCATCCAATCCTTCTGATTTAATTCAAACCCATTTACCATTCTGACATTTTAACATAATATATTTCCTTCTATAATTAACAATAGCATCATGCTGTGTTAACCAGTCCATTCCCAGAATCACATCAAATTCATCAAAAAGTAACAACATCAAACTAGCGAGAAAGTCATAACCTGGTACGACCCTGCCCTGAAAACGTCCTTGGTTCAGTTCATCAGGAGCCATTCGTAAACTTTTGCAAGCTAAACTAAATTCAAATTCAGCTCCATAAGCTCGTTTCAAATCAATCAAGCTCGTTTTTAGTCTTTATTATTTATGCGTTATAATTGCTGGACTTGATTTAATTTTTCAAATAAGTTAGTTAAGTTAGTTTCAGCATGCACATGAATTAATTTGGGTCTAATAATTTTTATATTAAATATGCTTTGTCTAATACATGATTTAAATATGTCTTCAATTAGTACACATTAATTTGTCCTAGGTTAAGACAAGTGTTCAATTTGTTTATGTTAAGCCGAATTTATTAAGCCATGTTAACCATGTGGCTGCCGAATTTATTATGTCTTATTGACCCCTTTTAATTTGTCTTAAAACGAGAGTTAGTGGCTGAATTAAATGGGTACAGGTACATGGACAACATTTAAAGAGAAAGGCTGCTGCTACATTTTTCCAAGCTGCCGAATTTAATGTGTGCATGGGACTTGGGACGCCATTAAGAGAGGACGCTGCTGTTGCATTTTTCCAAGCTGATTATTCAGCTCACCAATGCACCTTTAAAGCTCCACCAACTGAAATTGTTCCTTTCACACACAAAACCCTTTCATTTTCGTGTGTTCACACACAAGGACTGTTCATTTCCTTCAGCTCACACTTAGGAACGGTTGGAGAACCCGAGCTAACCTTTGAGAAGTCCAAGCTATTTAGTTGATCAAGGAGCCACAATTAAAGCAAAGTTCACTCCCTTGGCCGAATCTACATGCACCATTTAGCTACCAAGGCCTCCAATTTACTCTAGCTGAATTTCAAGGCATCTAAAAGTTGAATTTTGACCTCCCAAATGCACCAGGAAGCAACCTGGAATTTTCAACTTAATTAAGTGAATTTAAAGATGGAATTTTAGCCAAGTATTTTGTCCATTCGATTAGCCCCTATTTGGCTCTAAATATCGAGTTCAAAACATGTAAAAAAGAACTTTTAAACCTTTCATTAATGTTTATATATTTTGTGACTTTTTCAACTCTCTTATTTCGTTTTAGACTCAAGTAGACTTATCTAGCTTGCTAGTGGCGTCTTCCTTGTTTCTTCAAACTTATCACTCAATCCCGAGTGTGGCGTTCAACCATTTGATACCTCTGGTTCCTAACTCTTATAGTTAGCGGGTCAAGGTCTTTTTCACCACCTTTAAGTGTCTTATAGGAATCGGGTAGTACTCCATTTTAGTACTGATTACTTCTTCACCTGAAGTCCATTTTGATCTATTTCATCCACATCGTTCCATTCTTATTATTTTCTTGTTTGCCGAAACCTATAGATTTCAAACTTAACTCTTTTGAACCAATTTTTAAAACCTTACTCCATATTTAGCCAACTTTCAAACTACATTTCAGAATCGAGCAATACTTCTCTATTTTATGATCGGGCACGTCAACGACTCGACTCACATCACTAAGTCGAATCACATCATTTGGTATCAGAGCTAGCTAAAATCCAGGAGTACGGACGTTCGTGAAGTTGCCAAAGTAAGTCATTATGAGAAAAAATTCAAAAAAAATCAAAAAAAATTTTGAAAAAAAATTAAAAAAAAAGTTTATTTGTATTCAAATTTCTATATTGTAATCAGCATTTTGTATTAAAAAAAGAGAGAAATTTCGAAGAAAAAAAAGTGTTGAAAAGTTGCAAAAAAAAGGAGAAAGAATCTGTTTTGAAGACGTTCATTGTTTTCCGGATCTTAAAGTGCTTTTCTACCAAACACAAACCAATCGCCACTCTTAGCACCATCCTTTTTATTTTTTCTTTTCAGCCTACCTTGCTGATACGAACTCGTCTCGTGATGTTTTGAGTCGTATGTGTTGCCCAATTGTGAATTGAGTAAGGATGGATTCGTTTTGGTTTTAAAATGAAACAAAATAGAGATAATGGCTTCAAACAAAGGTAATAAACAAAATAAAGAAGAAACAATAACAAATTAATTGGCTAAGATCGAAAATGAACCAACAATAACGAATTGTTGACCCGAATCTCAAAATGGTCTTTAGGTGTTTTTTGGTTAAAGGAAACAGGAAAGGAACCTTGACCCACTATCAACTATGATAGGAACCAAAGGTATATTGAACGCCACACCAAAGGTGATAAGTTCAGCAACAAAGAAAAGATGGACGCCACAAGCTATGCTTGATAAGTCAAATCAATTCCGAAAGAACAAAGAGAATTGGATAGCTCACAATTCAAATATTTCATCTATATTTAGCAAAAATTTTCCCCCCTCTATGGCTGATTACATCTATTTATAATGTTAAAACAAGGTAACCGAATGGTCAAAAACATCCACTTAATGTACCATAAAAACTGATGTCTTTTCTTATTCTTTGAACCAAATAACTCCTTCCATAAAATCACTTTAATTCAGCTGATTTGAATGTCTTTAATGGCTTAGAAAATGACTCTTGAGTTGTCCTTGGCTAGTTGAATAGACACCATCTCTTAACCAACTCCTTAATGACATTTAAAGGCTTGATTAAGTTCTCTTGAAAACTCCAAAAACGGCTGGAAGTGGAAGAGTTGCTGCCAAATTTTAAAGGGCATAAAATGCTCTTTAAAACAACTCCTTTAATGATTTTTAAGCTCTCTTTATAACAGCCCCTTTAATTGTAACTCAAAAGAACTTGAACAGCCACTTAATTAAATGTGTAACAGCCTTGATTTGTAACCACTATAAGCTAAAAAGTCACCTGCAATAAACACATTAAAATGAGTTTATTAAACAAATGAAAACACTTATTAATCATAACAAACATTAAACTTACTTAAATAAATGAACTAAAACTTATATGCAATAATTATTCCAGCAACTAGTTTAATTAAAGAAGCATAATTTAAAGAACTTAAGTTATGCATCAATAAATAATCCTAGGAACTAGATCAATTAAGAAGCATCTTTATTTAATAAAGTTTAATAACTAACTCATTTATTAAAACTTAAGATAAGTGAAATTAATTGATCAGCTACTCATTTATTAAACTAAAACAAGTTAATTAAAAGAAACAAATTCAGCTTGTAATAAATTGCAAGTAACGCTTTTTGAACGGTTCGAAGCATGACTATCGAATTCGACCACTTGCTCTTCCCAAGCTCGTTCCACATAGCTTGCTATTGCATTTTGAAAGCTCTTAGCTCGTGATCGAGTTTTGGCCCTCGTGGCAGCTCAATGGATTTAGTAGTAATTTCCCGAGCTAAGGTTGCATCATTCCCCCCCTCTTCGAGGAGATTTGCTCCCAAATCGTCACCTACATCAAAAAGGGATAAATCAACAACATTAAAAGTAGCACTAACCCCATACTCACCAGGTAAATCTAACTTATAAGCGTTATCATTAATCCTCTCCAAGACTTGAAAAGGTTCATCTCCTCGTGGTAAAAGCTTGGAACGTCTTTGAACGGGAAATCTCTCCTTGCGTATGTGAATCCAAACCCAATCACCAGGTTCAAATATTACTCATTTACGGCCCTTGTTAACTTGTTGAGCATATTGCTCTGTTCTTCATTCAATATTATCCCTAACTCGTTGATGTAATTGTTTCACAAAATCTGCCTTTTTCTTTCCATCTACATGTGATGTGATCCGGCTCGGTTGATTGAGTCGATTCACTTGATTGCCCGATCGTCGACGAGAAGTTTGTTCGATTTTGTAGATAGATGGAGTTAGATGATTTTTATAAGCGGAAGGTAGGCAAAATGGGTTCAAAGGATGGGTTTTGGTTTGATGAAAGATAGGTTCGGTTTAACAAAGAATTAAGTTACAAAGATGATAGATAAATGGAAATGGATAAAGAACTCAAACTTTAAGAATGATTCAATACTAAAAAGTATTGCCCCGAGTCTTATATTGCTTAAGGTGAATTTTGATGAAGGATAGAAGCGGACCTTGACCCGTTACCTATATGGAGGTAAGAACCAAAGGTATAGGAAGATGGTTGAACGCCACACCGATTCGGTGATAAGTTCAATGGAGTTCGGATTGACACCACTAGCAAGCTAGATAAGTCGCTTCGAAACTCGAACGAAAGAAGAGAGGAGGTAACCTCACAAGAACAAAAGTTCTATTAAGTTTAATTGATCAAATTCTGTAACCTTTTTACAAAGAGAAAAGAACTATTTATAGATTACATTAGATAGCCAAATAGACTAAGTAAATTCGGCTTTAATTGAATTAAACTAATCTAGAAATGTATCTTTAAAGGCTATGTCCAAATTCAGCTGAATGGTACTTCAATGGGCAGCTTCATGGCTAAGGAAATGAACTTGAAGGCTTGGTGAATGTATGGGAGAGCAATGGACATGTCTAGGTTCGGCCAAGGTGTGAATGGACACTCCAAGAGATGCCTTTTGGCCGAATAGGTACTTAGGAGATCAATGGACAGCAACCGATGCATGTAAGTGAACATTCATGCATTCTTCCATTCATTGTATTAAATCATTCATGCATCATCCTTACGTTCATTGAACCAGCCCATTCATGAATCATCTTTAATTGTGTTCCCACATCATGCATTGTAAGTAGACGTTCATGCACCTAGCTTGAATGAATCTCCACATTCGGCTGTACCTACATGAAACATGAACAAATTAATTAAAATAGACATATTAATTAACACATAAATTTAAAATAGACAAAAATAAAGTCTTAAGCTAAACATATTAAATTCGGCTAAGACAACTTTAAAAACATGAAATAAATCAAAACATAATTATGAGCTGTAATAACTTAAACTAAGTTAATAAAATACTTTAATTATTCAACCAATAAAATAAATGAGCTGAATTGTAGCTAAATTGAGCTCGATTGAGCTGAAATGAGCTCAATTGAGCTGGTCGGAGTTGAAACGAGCTAGAAAAGCTAAAATGGAGCTGAAATTAGCTTGCACTAAGGTGCATGGTTTCTTCAAGGAGTTGGATCGAGCTTCCTCATCTTCAACAAGCTGATTCTCCTTCCAAAACTTGAACAACAAAGCTGAAACAACTTCATGAAATCGCTTGGACCTAGCTTGGGTCATTGGTCCCTTTGAAAGCTCGAGGGAATCAAGACGAGGACTTGATGGGGCTTGGGGCGTGGTCACATCATCCCCCCTTCTTCAAAACGACTTGTCCTCAAGTCGAGCTGTTTATTCTCCAGAAAATAATCCGTCTTTTGCAACTCTCCTTGAATGAATGGAACAACTAGTCGTTCATAAGCCTTTGCAAAAGAACTCACAATATTCGGCATTAGAGATGGCAAATGAATCAATGAAAATAGACAACCATTAATCATCAAGAAATGATCAGAACAACTATGTGGATCATGCATGGTCATAACAAGACAAATATGAGTTATGTAAAAAGGCAAACTTAAAACATCATTCTTACAATCATATGGACAAAACTCCTTCCATATCCATAACTCATCAAATGGTCGAGACAAAGACAAATATGTTTTTAAGCATTCAAACCTTTCAATTTGCTTCCACAAGTCATTGTTCAAGTAAATGGAATGCGAGTAATGGAACAAGAAATTTAAATCTTCATCACAAACACACAAATGAAAAGTTTCATATGATTCATGATTTCGCATGTTTGGCACTTGCAATTGTCGTTTGGTTATGTTCTCAACAATGAATTCATCACATTTTCCAAAGAGAAAAATCGTCTTATCATTACTCAAAATGGATTTATCATCATCAAGCAAAATCAAATAATTAACCACAACAGGATTCAAACGATTTTCAGCAATCAAGGTGTCTTCAAAAATTTTAGTTACATTCGACTTAAGAGAAGATGGTCGCATAACATCAGAATTCATACCTGATTCACCTTTAGGAGTGGAAAATTGAGAATCAATTTTACCTTTTTCAATCAAAGTGAACCTTTTCTCCTTGAGAGGGTATTGAAGTCGAAGCTCATTACACAATCCTTGAAAAACCTGAAACGAAGGGTAAACACAAAGGCAACTTGCACTTTTCGAAGTGTTGGGTTCATAATGCTGAAAGAGGGTAATGTCTCCATAGACGTTGAACTCAGAGGAACAGGCTAAAACACTATTCACATATTGAACATATGTAACGATACCAGGTTCAAAAACATGAATTGATCTTAATTTTTCGAAATGAAAAATGAATTTCATGGACAGCCACATAAAATGATCAAAGAACAATTTTAAATTATAAACAGAGTCTTTAAATTTCAGAGGCCAAACATCAAACAGACATAAATTTGTCACATAAAATTTAGGATGCTTGAGTTCCGCACATATCAACCTAAAATAATAAATTCCAGGTTTGAACACACGAGTTTGATTACTTACGCCAAAGTGTTTTAGTAAATCAAACATGTCAAACCAAAAGGGTTTTCGTGTCCATAGAAACAAACATTCAAATCTCTTTATATTCATCAAATCAAACTTGCACAAATTCATGGATTTGTCACATGACAATAATGGATGCACAAAATTATCATATTTGAAAATTGAATCGCTTTTCGTGAAAACTCGACATCATGCAAAACCAAATCTTTAGTTTGTCGTTCGTACCGAACAACATCAACCACATTGAAAGAATAGAAATTAATCGAATGAAAATAAGAGAATTTTTTTAAAACAAAGTCATTTTCAACAACTTTCAAACTTGATGGCCATGACTCGGTTTTTAAAACTTCCTTACCTCGCTTACCTTCAAGCTCGTGTGGTTTGATTTCAACTTCATCCTTACCTTTTTTGGTCATGCAAAAACGTCGCTCGTTAGGAAGATATTGAAGTTGATATTCGTCACAGAGATTTGTCGGAACCTGAAAAGAAGGAACAGAACAAAAACAAACATCACGGGGGTTAGTTAAAATTTCGTTCTCCTTTTCTTGTTCTCGCTCACTATCTTCATTTTCTCTCGTTTCTTCTTCAACATCTTTTTCTTTTTCAATTTTTTTCTCAATCTCAATTTCTTTTTCACTCACTATTTTGATTTCTTTTTCTTTTTCACTACAATGTGTGGATGACACGAAAGAATCAAAGAGATAATCATTTGGCTCAAAGAAAGAGAAAATATTTTCATAAGCTTCTCGTCTATTTCTTCGAGAACAATCCTTTGGGAAGGACTTCTTTGAAGCATACGAGGAATAGCTCGTCCTTTCTCGCTCATCTCGAGTGATTTTTGGCTCGAAGTTTTCTTCTCGCGGTCTCGAAAGCCTTGTTGAATAGGAGTCTTGATATGTGTCTCTTCTCGAATAATGTCGTCGTGATGAACTTAACTCTATTTCTCGACTCAGTGGAGTTTGCTTCCGTCGGGCTTTTTCCTCCACTCGGTCCAAACATCTTTTTAATGGGCTTAGTTTTTCCTTCAATATTCGGCCCATCTCGTTCACCAAGTATTGAAATTCATCGGTAGAGAATTCTTCTTGAGACATGATTCAAGAAAATGTTCGAAAATCGAAAGATAGAATAAATAGTAAATGAACCTCACCAATTCAAAATCCTCACCAATCTCTCACAAAGAAATAATGATTTTCACTCGCACTCGTGTTTACACTCTTCTAGGCTTTTTCTTTGATGTAAAACACACGTGCCTTTTACCTCTCGACCTCGTCTCACAATTTCGTAATTCGTCTCGATAGACTTAATTTGCTGCTTGAGGGTCAGTTTCAAAATAGGTTACAAAGGAATGATGTGGGTGTAGGGTAGGCTAAACAAAATAAAATCAAGGCGTGTGGCGTTGGTGTGACAGCCCAAAGTTGACCCTAGTCGGGAAGTGGTTTCGGGACCGCTAAACCGAGTCACCGAAATGTTTGAATGTGATACTTATTGTGTAGAATATGTAATTATGAATGTGTGAAAATTTCAAGCTTCAATTTGGTTGATTTCATGTGAATTTAGTCAATAGGACTTATGTGAGAAAATTCTAAAATGTGATAGGTCAATGTGTGAGGACCTATTAGTGCATGTGGACAAAGGGGGGACTTGCATGTCAAATTCCCCCCCTAATGAGTAGTGGCCGGCCATGACAAGGAAGGATGGGTAAAACATGTCATGAAACATGTTTTGTTAGTGGAAGAATAAAATAAGGAGTATGGGTAATAAAGAAATGGAAAACAAAAGAAAAAAAAATGTGTGTGTAGTGTTTGTCCCCCCATTGCCGTGAGCTAAAGAAGAGAAAGGGGGGAATTTTGTTCATCCTTTTGCTCATCTTCATGCTTGCCAAAAACTAGAAAGAAAAACAAAGAAAAATTTTCTCATCCTTTGGTTCATCCTTGGCCAAAAATTTTAAGGAGGAAAGAAGAAGAAAGGTGAAGAGATTCGGCCATGCATGTAGCTAGGCTAAGGTATGTTTGATGATGTTCCATGAGAGGCATGCATGTTTTAGTTGTTAGCTTGAGTTCTACCTAACCCATGGTCTAAATCTTGCTATGTGATGGAAATGGCACTTGACCATGGATGAATCATTCTTGGTTGATGTTTGATGTTGTGGTGATGAGGCATGAGGATGAGTTAAGATTCGGCCTAGGTGGAGGTTGTGTTAATGCCATTGCATGCAAAATATGAAGCTTGTTAATGATGCATGTGATGATGGCTTGATGATTCTTGAACCTCCTTTTTAGCATTTTTTTTGTGTGAGCACATATGTGCATTGGTTGCTAAATGGAGAAGAATCGGCTAGCAAGATGTGTGCTAAGGCCGAATGTAACTTTGCATGTTAATGAGCAATGCATGTGTTAAATTGATGAAAAGGGGGAGGATGCTTTACTAGTGTGTATATGTGTGTATTAAGTGTTGAAATCGACCCCAAAAATGGACATGCATATTCGGCCAAGGGCAAAGAAATTAGCTAATATGTTGTGTTGATGCATGATTTTTGCATGTATGAGACTTTAATGTCTAATGTATAAATATGGGCTAAGTGCCTTGTGTTCATCTTTTGATGCCTAAATGATGAAATCAATTTATTTGTTTGATTAAGCTCAAGAGCAAAGGGGAAATAAAACCGATAAAGGGAAGGAAAAAGTGGTTGAATAGCTAGCGGAATCGTTCGACAACACCCGAGGTAAGTTCTTGAGTAAGAGAGCTTAAATTTCGATGTGATTAAATCATGCTCTATGTGTGGCTATTGAGCCGAATGTGCAAGGACAATATGTGCCTTATGTTTGAGTTTCGTAAACGAAAATGAGATATGAATGTACCATGAATTATTGTTAGATGTGCATGATTAATTGAATGCTGTCCGGGCTAAGTCCCGAAGGCTTTGTGCTAAGCGAATATATCCGGACTAAGATCCGAAGGCCTTTGTGCGAGATACTAAATCCGAGTTAAGTCCCGAGGGCATTCGTGCGAGTTATTAAAGCCGGGTTAAGTCCCGAAGGCATTCGTGCGAGTTGTTAAATCCGGGTTACGTCCCGAAGGCATGGTGTGAGTTACTAAAACCGGGCTATGTCCCGAAGGCATTTGAACGAGGAGCTATATCCGGTTAAATCCCGAAGGTACGTGAATTGGTAACGAATGAGCTTGCTGTAAAATTCCAGCGAATACTCGAAAAACATCCCAATATGGGGATATGTTACTTATGTGTTGAATTAAATCGAGCCCTTACAAATAAATGTTCGCTCAGTTGATAAACGAGCTATCGGCCTTCGGCTAAGTTAGTCTATTGTGTATGTGCATAAGGGTTGTTAATGTTGTGAAGCAAGTTTAATATCGATAAATTGCGTATTATGAAATATTCCGTTTAGCTAAATGTGTGATATTCTTTGTTTATGCTGGAATTCCTTGCTCAAACTTACTAAGCATAAATTGCTTACTCGTTACATTGCTCCTCTATTTTATAGATTTTTGGTTCTCCAGCTATCGGACTCGGGATCTTGAAGTCGAAGTCGCCCACACTATCAAAGGCTCTTTTGGGTACTATTTTGGTTGAATTTTGTTATGGCATGTATAGGACTACCCATTGTTGTCTTTCGAGTACTTTATGAAATGTATAAGTGTACAGCCATGCGAAAATGGCTTGTAGAAGTGGAGTATGGCATTAGACCATTCGTATTATGAATGTATAGATGGTTTCATGATGTAACTATGTTGGAATGGAAGTGTTGAGCAAATGATCAGCCACTAGAATGGCTAAGTATGATCATATGTGGGCTTATGTATGACAAGGCCCTAGTTGGTCCATGAAACCCCAAATTAGGTAAGGTTCACTTTGAAAACAGAAGCTGATAGCAGCAGTGGTGTGGATTGGAAAAATCACAAGAATTCGTAGGAGTGGAATTAAATAGTGAATAAATTATGTAATCGAACCTTGATGAATCTACTTTCATATGGAAGTAACGAAACAATTATAGGAACAGTACAGAAAGAGATATTCGGGTTCTTGTGGAACAGGGCCAGAACAGTTTCTGGATTCACTGTTCCGCCTTTGGAAATTCACAATAAATTTACCAGAGATAATTAGGGGTCATACCATATATGTATGGATTCCTCTCTGAGTCTAGTTTGCATAGAAACAAACTGCATCAGTATTGAAGCTCTGTGCAGAGAGATATCCTAGTCGTAATGGGAAAAGGTCAGTGTAGTCGACCCCTGTAACATGGGAGACTTTGACTAATAAACTGTACTAATTGGCCCGACCAAAAATTCTAGAAAAAAATCCATAGGTGGGGACATGAGTCTAGTTTCAGGTAAAAATCACAAAACTGATTTTTGAGTTCTGAAACTCAAGATATGATTTTTGAAGCGACTAGTACTCAGACTGGGCAGTGTCTGGAAAAATTTTTCAAAGTTTGTTAACATCTCGTGTCCGACTCCGGTGTCGGTCTCGGGTTCGGGGTGTTACATTTTATTGGTATTAGAGCTACGATTTAGTCGATTCTAGGACTACCGTAATGTGTTGGGTCTAGCTATACATGCCATTTTATGTGATTACTTGATAGTGTGGTGATTTCCGACAATTGTAAATGTGTTTATAGTAATGGATCCCGATCGTGACCGAGAGGTAGCTGATGATCTTGAGAGTGTAGCGCCTGCTCCCGCACAAGGGACAGTGCCGGTAGACTCTCAACCTAATGCTAGTAATCCGAATGATGAAGCTAGACAAGCATTCTATAGCGTGATGAATGATTGGTTTAACCAATACATTTGAACTAATATGGCTGTTCCACAACCTCCATTCCCGACAAATACTACCCCCGCACCTACAATACCACCGGTAACGGACCAAATAAGGTCAAATAAGCCCCCAGTTGACAGAATCCGAAAACATGGGGCTACTGAATTTAAGGCTATGGATAGCGATGATGCCGAGCAAGCTGAATTTTGGCTGGACAACACTATCCGGGTACTCGATGAGCTATCTTGTACACCCGATGAATGCCTAAAGTGTGCTATCTCCTTGCTACGTGATTCTGCCTACTATTGGTGGAGTACTCTGACTTCTATTGTGCCCCGAGAGCAAGTAACTTGGGAGTTTTTCCAAACTGAGTTTCGGAAAAAGTATATCAGTCAGAGATTTGTTGATCAAAAAACGGAAGGAATTTCTTGAGCTTAAGCAAGGCTCCATGTCGGTTACTGATTACGAGCGAAAATTTGTTAGACTTAGCAAATACGCTCGGGAATGTGTTTCGTCCGAAGCTATTATGTGTAAACGCTTCGAGGATGGGCTGAATGAAGATATAAAGATGTTCGTTGGCGTTCTTGAAATACAAGAGTTCGTGGTACTTGTTGAACGAGCTTGTAAAGCCGAAGAGCTTAGAAAAGAAAAGCAAAGAGTTGATGAGGGAACTGGAGAGTTTCGTAAAAGATCCTCGGGGAGGTCTCTTCAACAGACATCGAAGAGATTTCGAGATGATGCGGGCCAGTTTAGAGGCACTTCGGGCCTTTTTGGACGAGATCGTGATCGACCCCCTGTGGGTACACGAGGCACTTCGGACGCCAGTGTTGGGAATGAACGTCGAGACAGGACGAAATGCCGATATTGCGGTAAATGGCATTCGGGGAGTTGTAGATTTCCTGACCGCTCCTGTTACAAATGCGGATCAGTGGACCACTTCATTAAAGATTGCCCGAGGTTGTCGGGACAGAATGCAAATCAGAGTGGGAGACCGGGTGCTACCACTGCTCGAGGTAGACCATCTGGAAATATGGGCAATGCTGGTGGTGGTCAGAGAGGATCTAGAGATGATATAACCAGATCCGAAGCCCGTGCGCCTGCTAGAGCTTATGCTATACGTGCCCGCGAGGATGCTTCTTCGCCTGATGTTATTACCGGTACATTCACCCTCTTTGATACTAATGTAATTGCTTTGATTGACCCCGGTTCTACTCATTCTTACATATGTGAAACCTTAGCATCTAGTAAGACTTTACCTATTGAGTCTACTGAGTTCGTAATTCGGGTGTCAAATCCCTTGGGTCGTTACGTGCTTGTCGACAAAGTGTGTAAGAAATGTCCCCTGGAAATTCGAGGTTCCTGTTTTCCAGCGGACTTGATGCTTTTGCCGTTTGATGAATTTGATGTTATCCTTGGGTTGGATTGGTTGACCGCGCATGATGCGATTGTGAATTGCAAGAGCAAGACTATTGATTTGAGGTGCGCAAATAACGAAGTAGTCCGAATTGAGTCTGCGGACTTGGAGGGGATGCCAGCTGTAATATCAGCAATGTTGGCACAGAAATATGTAAGAAAAGGGTGCGAAGCATACCTTGCATATGTGCTTGATGACAAAGAATTAGAAAAGAAACCCGAATCTGTGCCGGTGGTTTGTGAATACCCGGATGTTTTTCCGGAAGAATTACCGGGTTTACCACCTGTTCGGGAGGTAGAGTTTGGTATTGAGCTTGTACCTGGGACTACGCCGATTTCGATAGCTCCGTATCGTATGGCACCAACTGAGTTAAAGGATTTGAAAGCTCAGTTGCAAGAACTGACGGATAGAGGTTTCGCTCGACCAAGTTTCTCACCTTGGGGTGCACCAGTATTGTTCGTGAAAAAGAAGGACGGAACCATGAGGTTGTGCATTGACTATCGTCAGCTGAATAAAGTGACGATAAAGAACAAATATCCGTTGCCGCGCATCGATGATTTGTTCGACCAACTGAAGGGAGCCTCAGTGTTCTCAAAATAGATTTGAGATCGGGCTATTATCAGTTGCGAATTCGAGATCCAGATATTCCCAAAACTGCCTTCAGAACGAGATATGGTCACTACGAATTCTTAGTGATGCCGTTTGGGCTCACTAATGCCCCTGCGGTATTTATGGATTTGATGAATCGGATCTTCAGACCGTATTTGGATCAGTTCGTAGTTGTGTTCATTGATGACATTTTGGTCTATTCAAGAGATGAGACCGAACATGCTGAGCATCTGAGGCTAGTGCTGCAAATTTTGCGGGATAAGCAGTTATATGCTAAGTTCAGTAAGTGTGAGTTCTGGTTAAGAGAGGTTAGCTTCTTGGGTCATGTGGTATCCGCGTCGGGTATTTGAGTTGACCCGAACAATATTTTAGCCATACTTGACTGGAAACCTCCGAGAAATATTACTGAAGTTCGGAGCTTTTTGGGGCTCGCCGGTTATTACAGTCGATTTGTGAAAGGTTTCTCAATGATAGCCACACCAATGACGAAGCTACTTCAAAAGGATGTTAAGTTCGAGTGGACGGAGAAATGTCAGAAAAGTTTCAACCAACTGAAAACTCATTTGACTGAAGCTCCAATTTTGGTGCAACCCGAATCAGGTAAAGAGTTTGTCATTTATAGTGACGCATCCCTACTTGGGTTGGGTTGCGTATTGATGCAAGAAGGTCGAGTCGTGGCCTATGCGTCGAGACAATTGAAGCCTCACGAGAGGAATTATCCGACCCATGATCTCGAACTAGCTGCCATCGTGTTTGCTTTAAAAATATGGCGACATTATCTGTTTGGTGAGAAGTGCCATGTATTTTCGGATCACAAAAGTCTCAAATATTTGATGACTCAACGAGACTTGAATCTGCGACAAAGACGTTGGCTTGAGTTGTTGAAAGATTACGAGCTTGTCATTGATTACCACCCGGGAAAGGCTAACGTGGTTGCGGACGCCTTAAGCCGGAAGTCATTGATTGCTTTACGAGCGATGAACGTGCATTTGTCTGTTCTACCAGACAGTGTGTTAGTAGCTGAATTAAAAGCTAAACCATTATTGACTCACCAAATTCGTGAAGCTCAGAAAGTCGATGATGAATTGGTTGCAAAACGGGCTAAGTGTTTTCCGAACGAGGAATCGGAGTTTCAAATTGATGATGATGATTGTTTGAGGTTCAGAAATCGTTTGTGTGTTCCAAGGAATTCGGAACTCATTTCGATGATTCTGAACGAAGCCCATTGTAGCCGAATGTCAATTCACCCGGGGAGTACTAAAATGTACAACGATTTGAAACGTCAATTTTGGTGGCATGGTATGAAACAGGACATCTCTGACTTTGTTTCGAGATGTTTAATATGTCAACAAGTGAAAGCGGAACATCAAGTGCCTTCAATTTTGGTTCTCCAGCTATCGGACTCGGGATCTTGAAGTCGAAGTCGCCCACACTATCAAAGGCTCTTTTGGGTACTATTTTGGTTGAATTTTGTTATGGCATGTATAGGACTACCCATTGTTGTCTTTCGAGTACTTTATGAAATGTATAAGTGTACAGCCATGCGAAAATGGCTTGTAGAAGTGGAGTATGGCATTAGACCATTCGTATTATGAATGTATAGATGGTTTCATGATGTAACTATGTTGGAATGGAAGTGTTGAGCAAATGATCAGCCACTAGAATGGCTAAGTATGATCATATGTGGGCTTATGTATGACAAGGCCCTAGTTGGTCCATGAAACCCCAAATTAGGTAAGGTTCACTTTGAAAACAGAAGCTGATAGCAGCAGTGGTGTGAATTGGAAAAATCACAAGAATTCGTAGGAGTGGAATTAAATAGTGAATAAATTATGTAATCGAACCTTGATGAATCTACTTTCATATGGAAGTAACGAAACAATTATAGGAACAGTACAGAAAGAGATATTCGGGTTATTGTGGAACAGGGCCAGAACAGTTTCTGGATTCACTGTTCCGCCTTTGGAAATTCACTATAAATTGACCAGAGATAATTAGGGGTCATACCATATATGTATGGATTCCTCTCTGAGTCTAGTTTCCATAGAAACAAACGGAATCAGTATTGAAGCTCTGTGGAGAGAGATATCCCAGTCGTAATGGGAAAAGGTCAGTGTAGTCGACCCCTGTAACATGGGAGACTTTGACTAATAAACTGTACTAATTGGCCCGACCAAAAATTCTAGAAAAAAATCCATAGGTGGGGACATGAGTCTAGTTTCAGGTAAAAATCACAAAACTGATTTTTGAGTTGTGAAACTCAAGATATGATTTTTGAAGCGACTAGTACTCAGACTGGGCAGTGTCTGGAAAAATTTTTCAAAGTTTGTTAACATCTCGTGTCCGACTCCGGTGTCGGTCTCGGGTTCGGGGTGTTACAGTTGGGATGGGTAAATAATGGTAGGAAGGGAAACTTGATGATCGGAGCAAATAAGAGAGAAAAAAAAATAAAAACTCGCAAGACTTTTCACTTTTTTTTTTAACTTGATTTTTTTGGTCACCTTTTTTTTGCTCGATTTTTTTTTCACTTTTTTTTTGAATTTTTTTTCAATCAATTTTTTTTCGAATTTTTTTTGATTTTTTTTGTTACTCCAATACAATAGTAAGCTAAATACAAGGGAAAAAAAATTAAATTACAACTCAAATTTTTTTTTGATTTTTTTTTCACGTTTCGAACCTACTTGCGGCCTTATTACGAACGTCGGCGCTCCTCGTTTTAGTAGCTCTGATACCAAATGATGTGATCCGGCTCGGTTGATTGAGTCGATTCACTTGATTGCCCGATCGTCGATGAGAAGTTTGTTCGATTTTGTAGATAGATGGAGTTAGATGATTTTTATAAGCGGAAGGTAGGCAAAATGGGTTCAAAGGATGGGTTTTGGTTTGATGAAAGATAGGTTCGGTTTAACAAAGAATTAAGTTACAAAGATGATAGATAAATGGAAATGGATAAAGAACTCAAACTTTAAGAATGATTCAATACTAAAAAGTATTGCCCCGAGTCTTATATTGCTTAAGGTGAATTTTGATGAAGGATAGAAGCGGACCTTGACCCGTTACCTATATGGAGGTAAGAACCAAAGGTATAGGAAGATGGTTGAACGCCACACCGATTCGGTGATAAGTTCAATGGAGTTCGGATTGACACCACTAGCAAGCTAGATAAGTCGCTTCGAGACTCGAATGAAAGAAGAGAGGAGGTAACCTCACAAGAACAAAAGTTCTATTAAGTTTAATTGATCAAATTCTGTAACCTTTTTACAAAGAGAAAAGAACTATTTATAGATTACATTAGATAGCCAAATAGACTAAGTAAATTCGGCTTTAATTGAATTAAACTAATCTAGAAATGTATCTTTAAAGGCTATGTCCAAATTCAGCTGAATGGTACTTCAATGGGCAGCTTCATGGCTAAGGAAATGAACTTGAAGGCTTGGTGAATGTATGGGAGAGCAATGGACATGTCTAGGTTCGGCCAAGGTGTGAATGGACACTCCAAGAGATGCCTTTTGGCCGAATAGGTACTTAGGAGATCAATGGACAGCAACCGATGCATGTAAGTGAACATTCATGCATTCTTCCATTCATTGTATTAAATCATTCATGCATCATCCTTACGTTCATTGAACCAGCCCATTCATGAATCATCTTTAATTGTGTTCCCACATCATGCATTGTAAGTAGACGTTCATGCACCTAGCTTGAATGAATCTCCACATTCGGCTGTACCTACATGAAACATGAACAAATTAATTAAAATAGACATATTAATTAACACATAAATTTAAAATAGACAAAAATAAAGTCTTAAGCTAAACATATTAAATTCGGCTAAGACAACTTTAAAAACATGAAATAAATCAAAACATAATTATGAGCTGTAATAACTTAAACTAAGTTAATAAAATACTTTAATTATTTAACCAATAAAATAAATGAGCTGAATTGTAGCTAAATTGAGCTCGATTGAGCTGAAATGAGCTCAATTGAGCTGGTCGGAGTTGAAACGAGCTAGAAAAGCTAAAATGGAGCTGAAATTAGCTTGCACTAAGGTGCATGGTTTCTTCAAGGAGTTGGATCGAGCTTCCTCATCTTCAACAAGCTGATTCTCCTTCCAAAACTTGAACAACAAAGCTGAAACAACTTCATGAAATCGCTCGGACCTAGCTCGGGTCATTGGTCCCTTTGGAAGCTCGAGGGAATCAAGACGAGGACTTGATGGGGCTTGGGGCGTGGTCACATCAACATGCACCAATTTATCAGAAGGTAAAGGCAATAAATCTAATGGAGTTAAGGGATTAAATCCATACACTACCTCAAATGGTGAAAACTTGGTAGCTGAATGTACCGATCGATTATATGCAAATTCAATGTGAGGTAGACACTCCTCCCAAGTCTTTAAATTCTTACGTATAATGGCCCACAGTAGTGTTGACAGAACTCTATTAACAACCTCCGTTTGGCCATCAATTTGGGGATGACTTGTTGTGGAAAATAATAGCTTAGTTCCAATTTTTCCCCATAAAATCCTCCAAAAGTGGCTGGGAAATTTAGTGTCTCGATCCGAAACAATGGTTCTTGGAATGCCATGCAATCGTACAATCTCCCTAAAAAATAGATTGGCAACATTTAAAGGATCATCAGTTTTGTTACATGTTATGAAATGAGCCATTTTTGAAAACAGATCAACTACAACAAACACAGAATCTTTGCCATTCTTTGTTCTAGGAAGACCCAAAACAAAGTCCATAGAAATATCCATCCATGGCATTTCTAGGATCGGTAATGGAGTATAGAGTCCATGTGGCTGGACCCTTGATTTCGCCCTCTTGCAAACAATACAACGATTGCACACTTTAGCCACATCTCGTTTCATCTTTGGCCAATAAAAGTGTTCTTGAAGAACGGCCAAAGTTTTGGCAATACCAAAATGTCCCATTAAACCCCCACTATGTGCTTCATGAACCAGCAAATTTCTAGTTGATCCTTGGGGTATGCACAACTTATTTTCTCAAAATAGGAATCCATCGTGTCGGTAGTACCTGTCATACGCACCTTGCACACATAACTTGTAAACTTCTCCAAAATCAGAATCATCAGCATATAATTCCTTTAAATAAGCAAAACCAAGTAACTTGACATCCAAATAATTTAGAAGAGCATACCTTCACGATAAAGCATCCGCAACGATATTTTCCTTACCTTGCTTATACTTAATCACATATGGAAAGGATTCTAAGAATTCTACCCATTTTGCATGTCGTTTGTTAAGCTTAGTTTGCCCTCTCAAATGCTTCAAAGCCTCATGGTCCGTGTGTATAACGAACTCTTTAGGCCAAAGGTAATGCTGCCATGTTTCTAATGCACGTATCAATGCGTACATTTCTTTGTCATAGGTGGGATAATTGAGCGTAGCTCCATTAAGTTTCTCGCTAAAATAAGCCACCGGTCACCCATCTTGCATTAAAACCGCACCTATTCCTATTCCTATTCCAGAAGCATCACATTCCACCTCAAAAATTTTGTTAAAATCCGGCAAACATAAAAGTGGAGCATTAGTCAAACAATCTTTGATTTTAACAAAAACAGATTCTTGTTTATCAGACCAAATAAAAGGTGAATTTTTTTTGATAATACCGGTTAATGAGGCAGCAAGAGTGCTAAAATTTGGTACAAACCTCCTATAGAAGCTTGCAAGGCCATGAAAGCTTCTAACTTGGCTAATGTTATTCGGTCGTGGCCATTCTTGTATTGCTTTAATCTTCTCTTGGTCCACCTCTAGTCCATTCGCACTTACAACAAAACCTAGAAAAACAACTTTGTCAATACAAAAGTTACATTTCTTAAGGTTTGCATACAATACTTCCTTTCGTAAAACCTTCAAAATAGCATGCAAATGTTCAAGATGTTCAGTTAATGATTTGCTGTAAATTAAAATATCGTCAAAATAAACTACGCAAAAACGACCAATGAAAGACCTCAAAACGTGGTTCATCAACCTCATGAAAGTACTCGGTGCATTGGTGAGGCCAAAAGGCATCACTAACCACTCATACAAACCGTATTTAGTCTTAAACGCAGTCTTCCACTCATCCCCCTCCCGCATACGAATTTGATGATAGCCGCTTTTCAGATCAATCTTAGAGAACAATTTTGCTCCACTAAGCTCGTCTAACATATCATCAAGTCTAGGAATGGGATGACGGTATTTGACGGTAATTTTGTTGATAGCTCGGCAATCTACGCACATCCTCCATGAACCATCTTTTTTAGGCACCAATAGAACAAGAACCGCACATGGACTTAAACTCTCCCGTATATAGCCTTTTTCCATTAATTCTGCTACTTGTCGTTGCAACTCTTTAGTTTCCTCCGGGTTGCTTCAATAAGCTGGCCGATTTGGAATTGTAACTCTGGGAATAAAATCTATTTGATGTTCAATACCTCGAAAAGGAGGCAATCCACTTGGCACATCTTCCGGGAAAATGTCTTTGAATTCCTAAATCAATGAAACAATAGACAAAGGTAAAGAATTATCAAGTTCGTTAGCATCAAATAAGCATTCCTTGTACATAAGTACAAGTACGGGTTGATGCAACAACAATGATTTTCTTATCTCCTTTTCTCTCGCAAATACGCTCATTTTACCACTCTCAATTTCTTTTTGACTTTCTTGTTCCTCTCGTACTTTTACCTCCACTCCTTCTATTTTTTCTTTCTTTTTTTCATTTTTCTTGTCTCCCTCTTTTTCAATCTTTTCTTTCAACTTCAATTGATCTTGGTACACTAGCTTTGGAGTCAATGGCGCTAAAGTTACATTCTTGCCTCGATGCTTGAATGTATAGCGATTTGTATAACCATCATAGATCACGCGCCTATCAAATTGCCATGGACGTCCCAAAAGTAGATGTCCCGCATGCATAGGAACTACATCGCACACCACTTCATCTTGGTACTTTCCAATAGAAAATGCCACCACAGCTTGTTTTGTTACTTTTAGCTCACCTCCATCATTTAGCCATTGCAACTTGTATGGAGTTGGATGTTTAGTTGTAGCCAAACCTAGCTTTTCCACCTACATAATACTAGCTACATTAGTACAACTACCACCATCAATGATCATACTACATACCTTGCCTTGAATGTGGCATCGAGTGTGAAAAATATTCTCCCTTTGTTGATCAGTTTCAACACTTTGAATGCTGAGGCTACGTTTCACCACAAGAATTTCTCCTTCAACGGGTAACTCTAAATCTTCATCATCGGATGGCATTTCAGGTTTATTTTCATCCTCTTCCTCTGACTCAACTTCTCCATCAGCTCTTATCACCATAATACGTCGATTGGGACATTGACTAGCTATGTGCCCATGGCCTTGACACTTGAAACATCTTATGTCTCTCGTGCGATTTGGCGCTTACTCAATTTTATTTTAACTTGTCTCTCCAATGGGCTGATTTGATTTAACTGCTACAGTCAGCTCCTTTGTTCTAACTGGGGTTTTGTTGACTAATTGATTCCATTTGTTGGTTGAAGAATTGGTATGGGGTCTACTAACTCCTTTTCGCTTAAGTTGCTTTTCAACCTTAATCGCCATGTGAACCATGTCCATCACTTCAACATAGTGCTGTAGTTCAACTATATTGGCAATGTCACGATTTAAACCCGCAAGGAACCTAGCCATGGTTGCCTCTCGATCCTCCTCGATATCAGCTCGAATCATCGCTATCTCCATCTCCTTATAATAATCTTCAACACTTCTATTTCCTTGAGTAAGGTTTTGAAGTCGTTGATAAAGATCTCGATGGTAGTATGATGGAATAAATCTTTTTCGCATGACTGATTTCATTTCTCCCCAAGTAGAGATGGGTCTTTCACCATTTCGTCGTCGACTTGTTACAAGCTAGTCCCACCACACTATGGCATAATCAGAAAACTCAATTGCCGCAAGTTTCACCTTTTTACTCTCTGAATAGTTGTGGCAATCAAAAACAAGCTCAATCTTCTTTTCCCACTCCAAATAAGCTTCAGGGTCATTCTTACCTTGGAATGGTGGAATTGTCATCTTGATATTCTTAAGATTGTCATCGGGTCGATCACGATCTCTAGGACCTCGTTGTCATTGACGACCTCGACGTCGTACACTTCGGGCAGATGAATGATCACTTTCTTGTTCACTTGCTTCATAAGGATCTTGGATTGGACGTTCTCGCTCTCGTGTTGCACCTTCCGGAGTCATCTCACGTGGTTCTCGTGTCTCGACTCGATATAATCAATCTTCAATCGGTTCAAGTTTTCTATCAAATAATTGCTCCATCTCTCGCATAATTGCTTGAAGGGTAAGATTTGGCACTCCTCTTTCAACATTTCTTACGTGATGTGAGCACGCCCGGGGCATCCTCGAGTGCAAACCAAGATCTAAACGAGCTGCCTAAAGGACCTATAACTCAAGCTTATGCTAAACATTTCCTAGAAGCTATTTTAGCTTCTAATGCAAAACCTTGGTTCGAAACAAGGGCCAAAGCTCACAAAATCAGCTTGAAGCAACTATCCAAAGGACCCGTGCATTGTTGGCAAGCTGATCCTAGCTCATTTCTAGCTCCTCGAGCACCGTCCAGCTCAACTCAGCTCATTTGAGCTTGTTTCAGCTCGTTTGAGCTCAACCGAGATTACTTTCAGCTCCTTCTTTCAATAAACTAAGTCTTAATTTAGTTTATAATTAAGTTTCCTATAGCTCATGCCGAAACCCCTAGCTCAATTTCAACTCATTGTGTGTTTTGACTATTTTTTTGAGCTAGCTGAATTTATTATAAGTTGACTTATAATTATTGTGTTCAAATTTAGTTAGTGATATTAAGTTATTTAGTTATTATTTTAAATTATAATTATATGAATAGTTGTGTCTTATTTAATTATGTTATTTACTTTTGTAGGTTAGCCGAATTTGGAAGATACATTCATGGCATTTAATGCAAGGTCCATGGGAAAGTTAATTGAACTGGAGGATACATGCATGGACCGGTTCAATGTTTGGAGGACATACATTCATGTACATGGAAGGTTAATTCATATTGAAAGGTGCATCTCCCTTGGACGGCACACATGCATGAATGGGGGGTAATCAATGCAAGTGCATGTATGGCTAGGTTCAAGGCCTCTTCCAAGTTCCATGTACAATCGATGCATGTGGGAGGACCCTTGGAAACTAAGCACCTATTCGGCCAAGAGACACCCTTTGGGAGTTTCATGCATCCTATGGCCGAACCTAGACAATCCCATTGGCTTCCAAAGTTTGCTCATACATGAAGCTGCCCATTCATCTCCCATTCGGCCGAACATGGACAAGGACACCATTGGTCATTTTTCTGGAAGGTTCATGTCTTAATTTAGGTTCATTACTTAATCATTAAGTTCATGAATGGATTATTCGGTTAGCATAAGAAACTAGTATAAATAGTTTGTTGATTTCATTTGTAAAGGACTTTTGACTTTTGATCATTTGAATGAACTTTATTCAAAGAGTGAGTTTTCTCCTCTCTAAATTTGTACGAGTTTCGATCTGACTTATCTAGCGTGCTAGTGGCGTCTATCATTCTCTTTTGAACTTATCACCTTGGTTTGGTGTGGCGTTCAACCCTTCTACAATTCCGTAATCCCACCTTGAACCGAATAGAAATCGGGGTGACACTTTTTAGTGTTGAATCGTTTCTGGTGTTTAAGCTCATTTATCCATTCCACCGACAATCCTAGATTTTACCCAACTATAATATCTTTTTACAAAACCGAGCCTTCATTTATCAACTTCCATTTTTTCTTATTTTTATCCTTAAATCGAGCCTACTACCCTTATAAATTTACCATCACCTTAGCCAACCTTTTAAAACCATTTGAAAGCTTCCGCATCTTTAGCCTTATTTCATCCTATTTTCGATAACTCAACTATTCCTCGTCGACGATCGGGCAATTACGTGAAACGACTCAATTAATCTGGGCCAGATCACATCATTTGGTATTAGAGCTACTAAAACGAGGAATGCCGACATTCGTATCAAGCTCGGAGTAGGTTCGTAATGTAAAAAAAAGTCAAAAAAAATAAAAAAAAAATTTGAGTTGGAATTTAATTTTTTTTCTCTTCCTTGTATTTTGTTTACTATTGTATTGGATTTAAAAAAAAGAGAAGAAATTCAAAAAAAAATTCAAAAAAATTGAAAAAAAAGGAAAAAAAGAAGTGACAAAAAAATCGAGTTAAAAAAAAGAAGAAAAAAAAGTGAAAAGTCTTGCGAGTTTTTATCATTATCACTTATTACTCCGATCATCAAGTTTCCCTTCCTACCATTATTTACCCATCCCAACGCCACACTTTAAACCAATTTTCTTCTTTATTCAGCCTACCCTACACCCGACATTATCCCTTGTAACCCATTTTGAAACCGACCCTCAAGCAGCAAATTAAGTCTATCGAGACGAATTACGAATTTGTGAGACGAGGTCGAGTGGTAAAAGGCAAGAGAGCGTGAGTTCATTCGAAAAAAAAAAGCCTAAAAGAGAGTTCAAACACGAGTGAGTGAATTTTTCTTTTTGAGCGAACTTGAGAGATTTGTGGTGAGAATTATTTTTCTTTCAAATTTAACTTTTGTTTTCTAATATTTTGTTGAAGCATGTCTGAAGAATTTTCTGAATTTGAATTCCAAATGTGGAGACAAGAAATGCAAAGGATAATGCGATCTGAATTTCGACAATTCGACAAAGATAAAGAAGATTTGACATCTACTATCGTTGACATCAAGATTAGTGCAATCCTTCAAAGATTGGAAAATGAACCACAATGTGAAGATATGTTTCACACGCGTTGCCGTGTCCACGATAAAGTTTGTTGCCTCATTATTGATGGTGGAAGTAGGTCAAACATGACTAGTATTCGAACAGTAAAACAACTTGGCTTGGCCACTACCAACCATCCACGACCCTATCAACTGCAAGGACTTGGTGTTGAAGGCAAATTTGAAGTTACTCAACAAGTGCGTGTTGCATTTTCCATCGGAAGATACCAAGACGAAGTCCTTTGTGATGTTGTGCCTATTCAAGTCTGCCATTTGTTGCTAGGAGAACCATGGCAATCGGATCGCAAGGTCATTCACGATGAACGTACCAATAGGTATTCCTTCAAGCATCAAGGAAGGAAAATCACTTTAGCGCCGCTCACACCGGAACAAGTGCAAGAAGACCAATTCAAAATGAAGCAATCCATTGAGCGAGAAAAGGAGAAAGAGATTGAAAAAGAAATTGAAAGAAAACAAAAAGAAAACGAAAAAGAAAAAGAAATTGCAAAAGAAAAAGAAATCAAAAAAGTGAGAGAAAAAGAAAATGAAGAAAAGAAAATTGAAAAAGAAAAAGCGAAAAAAGAATTTGAAAAAGAGAAGAGTGAAAAAGGAGAAAGTAATCGAGCAAAAGTGAGGAATGTTCTAGCTAACCCATTTGCAAGTTTGCCGTGTAAATTTTCTTCTTTCCAGGTTTCCAAGGAATCGATTGACAAGTTTCGACTTCAATACCTTTCGAAAGAGAGAGGGTTCACCTTGGTTGAAAAAGGTAACATTCTTAATGATCGTAGTTCGCCTAAGCCAAAAGAGGAGCAAGGTATGAATGTTAAAAATTTTAAAGCACCTCTGCCTTATTCGATTGTTGATGGAAACCTTGTTGATGATTTGTCCTTTAAAAATGATCTGAATTTTGATGTGGTTACTTGCCATTCTTTGATTGATAATATCATATTTGCGTGGAATGATGGCAAGAAGAATAATGTTTTTGGAAATTGTGATGCTGATGAGTTTGTTATTGAAATAATAAATATTCGGCATTTGCAAGATAAGAAAACATATAACCCTTTCCATCTGCTTGATTTGAGTAAAAATGTGCACTCATTAATCTTTTATGAGAAACTACTTTGTCTAAACAAGAATGTACGTATGAGATTTGAGATGCATGAATGCTTGAAAACATGCATGTCTTTGATTTGTTTGTTTGATACGAGGATGACATGTAAAATGGTTAGTGCACTTAAAGTTGAAGATGGTGTCTCAAATCTGCCTTGTTGTATAAATTTTGCATGTTTGAAAAAGCCTTTGCTGTTTTTAACAAAGAATGACCAAAACCGTGTGTTTAAGCCCGGAGCAAGTTATCTTAAGTTGTTGATAAATAAAGGTGAGTACTCTAATTTTGTTTGGAATAAATATGTTGAATCTTCTCATCTTTTCCGAATCTTATCGCTATGTGTGAATAGATGTGTGAACCATTTGTGCTTGCTTGATGTTATGACTTTAAATTTGAAAACGAAGTTGTTGAACTATGACAAGTTGCAAACGCTAAATCGAAGCTTTGGCTCTACATCATTGTTCAAAGTTTTTAAGTCATGGATTTTTGTTGTCCAAAATTATAATTCCCGAATGCTTCTTGTTTTTGGTATATCTCCAACGAAGAAATTCTTAACTCATTGCAGAAAGGTAAAATCAACTTTCACTTTTGATCCCGGCATTGGTTCATTTGTTTAATTTTTGCATAAGATCTTACGAAGACCTTTTGAACTTATAAACCAAGGTGTCACTAATCTATTTAATTTTTGTGTAGGTGACACTTCGAAGTGGTTCCCTCCTAAAGAGGGAGGGTATAAACATAAATTGTGTCCTACTCAAGGCATGTTTGATTTGCAGGTTTTTGGGAGCAACTATGCCAATTCCATCGACAAAAGGGCTGGTGACGATGTAAATTTTTTTTCGAGAAAATGGCCCGATTTGGGGACAAATCGCTTTAAAGAGGGAGGGAATGATGTGAGCACGCCCGGGGCATCCTCAGTGCAAACCAAGATCTAAACGAGCTGCCTAAAGGACCTATAACTCAAGCTTATGCTAAACATTTCCTAGAAGCTATTTTAGCTTCTAATGCAAAACCTTGGTTCGAAACAAGGGCCAAAGCTCACAAAATCAGCTTGAAGCAACTATCCAAAGGACCCGTGCATTGTTGGCAAGCTGATCCTAGCTCATTTCTAGCTCCTCGAGCACCGTCCAGCTCAACTCAGCTCATTTGAGCTTGTTTCAGCTCGTTTGAGCTCAACCGAGCTTACTTTCAGCTCCTTCTTTCAATAAACTAAGTCTTAATTTAGTTTATAATTAAGTTTGCTACAGCTCATGCCGAAACCCCTAGCTCAATTTCAACTCATTGAGTGTTTTGACTATTTTTTTGAGCTAGCTGAATTTATTATAAGTTGACTTATAATTATTGTGTTCAAATTTAGTTAGTGATATTAAGTTATTTAGTTATTATTTTAAATTATAATTATATGAATAGTTGTGTGTTATTTAATTATGTTATTTACTTTTGTAGGTTAGCCGAATTTGGAAGATACATTCATGGCATTTAATGCAAGGTCCATGGGAAAGTTAATTGAAAGGGAGGATACATGCATGGACCGGTTCAATGTTTGGAGGACATACATTCATGTACATGGAAGGTTAATGCATATTGAAAGGTGCATCTCCCTTGGACGGCACACATGCATGAATGGGGGGTAATCAATGCAAGTGCATGTATGGCTAGGTTCAAGGCCCCTTCCAAGTTCCATGTACAATCGATGCATGTGGGAGGACCCTTGGAAACTAAGCACCTATTCGGCCAAGAGACACCCTTTGGGAGTTTCATGCATCCTATGGCTGAACCTAGACAATCCCATTGGCTTCCAAAGTTTGCTCATACATGAAGCTGCCCATTCATCTCCCATTCGGCCGAACATGGACAAGGACACCATTGGTCATTTTTCTGGAAGGTTCATGTCTTAATTTAGGTTCATTACTTAATCATTAAGTTCATGAATGGATTATTCGGTTAGCATAAGAAACTAGTATAAATAGTTTGTTGATTTCATTTGTAAAGGACTTTTGACTTTTGATCATTTGAATGAACTTTGTTCAAAGAGTGAGTTTTCTCCTCTCTAAATTCGTACGAGTTTCGATCTGACTTATCTAGCGTGCTAGTGGCGTCTATCGTTCTCTTTTGAACTTATCACCTTGGTTTGGTGTGGCGTTCAACCCTTCTAAAATTCCGTAATCCCACCTTGAACCGAATAGAAATCGGGGTGACACTTTTTAGTGTTGAATCGTTTCTGGTGTTTAAGCTCATTTATCCATTCCACCGACTATCCTAGATTTTACCCAACTATAATATCTTTTTACAAAACCGAGCCTTCATTTATCAACTTCCATTTTTTCTTATTTTTATCCTTAAATCGAGCCTACTACCCTTATAAATTTACCATCACCTTAGACAACCTTTTAAAACCATTTGAAAGCTTCCGCATCTTTAGCCTTATTTCATCCTATTTTCGATAACTCAACTATTCCTCGTCGACGATCGGGCAGTTACGTGAAACAACTCAATTAATCTGGGCCGAATCACATCATTACGGGACGTAACCCTCCTTCCACATTTTGATTTCTTTCCGGACTTCGTGACATTTTTTTAAAAATGAACTCACAACAAAGAATCTCACTATCCACTCACAAAGAAATCTCACTCACTTGGCTTTTATACTCTCGAATAAACTCACAACTCTCTTACCTCTTTCCACTCACTCCTCCTCTCTAAGTTCTTAGGAATTATTTAAACTTAAAAGCAATTGTTGTGGGTCGGCTTACAAACTTGATGTTTGGGCTTGGTAAGATTATTGTAGGACAAAGGAAGGTAGGCTTGAAACAAAGAAATGAAAAGGTTGGGTGTGGCGAAATAGTAGAAGGTAATAATGACTAAAATTTGGGCAGCAAACAAAAACTAAATTTCAAAACTAGCTCTCTTTTTTTTCACAATTTTTTTTTCAAAATTTTTTTTTCACAACTTGATATCCAATCTTTTAAGTTCGAATGGAAACTAGTTTTTTTTTGAATTTTTTTTTCGAATTTTTTTTCGAGAAACTACTATACCGTAATGCTGACAACGTCGATTCTTACTCTAAATTCACTAGCTCTAATACCAATTTGATACGAACTCGTCTCGTGATGTTTTGAGTCATATGTGTTGCCCAATCGTGAATTGAGTAAGGATGGATTCGTTTCGGTTTTAAAATGAAACAAAATAGAGATAATGGCTTCAAACAAAGGTAATAAACAAAATAAAGAGGAAACAATAACAAATTAATTGGCTAAGACCGAAAATGAACCAACAATAACGAATTGTTGACCCGAATCTCAAAATGGTCTTTAGGTGTTTTTTGGTTAAAGGAAACAGGAAAGGAACCTTGACCCACTATCAACTATGATAGGATCCAAAGGTATATTGAATGCCACACCAAAGGTGATAAGTTCAGCAACAAAGAAAAGATGGACGCCACAAGCTATGCTTGATAAGTCAAATCAATTCCGAAAGAACAAAGAGAATTGGATAGCTCACAATTCAAATATTTCATCT